>NW_028230445.1:1366138-1516755 GCF_043228905.1 Azolla caroliniana
GATAGCCGAACACAGTTGAATTTTTGTTCTCTCTAGCAATATTGTCCAATTGAATGTAGAGAACAAGGGGGAACGGTTGGCCCCAAGACATCAAAACCCGGTGAATCACTATAACTATTAGGTTAGGGTCATTGTGAGCATTGGGGTATGTAATGAAGACTTGAGGTCTAATTGAACTGTTATAAGCCAAGCATCCCACCAAGTGCATTTGAACAAGACACTCATCATTGATGTCTTTGGGGAGTCTCCGCATATGAGATAAGCACGTCTTCTTATGGTCCATGGCATCGATCATTAAGAAGATGTATTGTTTAGGCCTCTTCAAAAACTTCTCTCTATGATGCATCGCCTTCTTTCGTTCTAACTATTGTGCTTCACGATGCTCATGTAGTAACTTCTTACTCATATCCTTTTCCGTTATTGTCTTCACACCTTTAGCCAAACTTTTAAGGTTCACACAAATCAAGCAATACCCCATGCGTACTTTACGCAGAATAATAACATTTGAAAACCATGTTCTCCACAATCTTGTGAACTGGCTGTATGTGACATATTTATCACTTGATAATAACATTTCTGATCCATAGACTTCATAAACTTCCCGATGTGTGTAATTATCAGAGAGGTGCATCTTGCATGTAGTGGGCATTACTTCACAATTTAACTTGAAGTAAATTTCCATCCAACCAATAACATGTCTTCCAGTTGCACCTTTCATGCTTGGAACGTCTATACAATTGACAGCCTGATCCCCACTAAGAAGACGTTGTTATACTCTATGTAGCCACATGTTACTAGCACATAGCGCAATTTTGAATGCCACTCTACATATTTGTTGCACATGGAAGATATAATACTCGAATGATACTTTGCTCCCCGAAGAGTTGTCAGACACTAATTGCATATGTGAGCCGAAGTGTCTTGCGCATTACCAGACATTGAAAAATAGTAACACTTTAATTCTCGCAACTTTGCATTTCCAATCATAGACATACAACCACGAGCACAACATGTTTTGTTGAGATCAAATCCAAGTTGTTTATCTGATGTCACCAAGTTAAATCTTGCCAGACGAATTCTACGTGGGATTCTCCTGATTTGCATAGGGCTTGCCCATTTCTTTTCTTGATTAGAAATAAGAGTAACAACATTAGAATAAATTATGTTGTTGTTAACTTGACCCCCATGATCTTCGATGTTTCATTGGCATTATCTTCATTGTCTGTATCTTTATTGACGTCATATTCTTCGACAGAGAACTCTTTACATGAGTCGTTATTCACATGAGGTATAGGTGAAGATGAGCTCAAACAATATTCTTCGACAGAAAATGATGCTTCTGTTGACAAACAATACTCTTCAACCGAAAACGATGATTCTGTTGACAAACAATACTCTTTAATCGAAAACGATGAGTTTTCACTCATGGCGTAAGCTCCAAACATAGCTCTGAAAGTTTTGTGCTTAAGCTAATATAAGAGATTAAAACAAATGACTAGTGCCTCTATATACATAAGCTCCATCAATCTAATGTCCATAAAATTTATTATTATATAAAATAAACAAATAATCCAATAAAGAAAGATATTATTATTATATAAAATATAATTTATTCATTATATTAATAGATCTTTACACTAGCCATTATGATATACATAAAATTTATTTTATACAATATTATTTATATAGTCTATATTCACAATATATTTTATTTTATACATATAGTTTATATTCAAAATCATTAGAGAGTCATAAATATGTAAATGTAATCTCAATCATGTGTTCATTAATGAAGATCACAATCATTTAAAAGTGTCATGCCCCACGTGTAAATTAAGTTGCTATTCCCAAAATGTGTATTATATTAAAAAAATATAGTCTTCATATACATACAATATATATTCATAACCTTAGAGAGTCATACCTAGTGTTGGGCAAAGTTTATAAGTCCTCCCGGAAATTTTCCTACTTCTTATGATTGTTGCATCCAAGAAAATAGGAATAGTTGACCAGACTCTTCTAATTCTCTTTCTTTTCCGGTTAGGCACATTTCCAAAACCCTTATAGCTATCATATTCACCTTTAACCGTATTTACCAATAATTCCCAGAAAGATTTAACTTGATCCACAACATTAGTTTGTTCATCATTATATGTTTTAGAACACCTTGCTTTCTAAATAATCCATAAAACCAAAGAGGAAATAATGTTCCAAACATAACACCTGGAAAAGAACTTGACTCCCTACAAGGAGCTATTTGTAATGTACACCTGAAAACTTTTCACATTTAAAGTCAACGATGAATTATGATGATGATAAAAAATAGTTTCTTGAGCCAACGTACCCCAAAAGATTGTAGCCCACGTGAATTTAGTAGCCCTATACTTACGACCTACAAGCCTAAGAATACGAGACCAAAAACATTTGGCCGTAACACATTCCCAAAAAGAATGATGCAATGTTTGAGATGCAAAACCACACCTACCACATGATTGATCAGGTACTGTTCCCCTCAATAAAGCTCTTATTGGCAATGCATAATGAATCATTAACCATCGAAAGTGCAATACCTTGTTCATACATTTAAGTGACCAAAACTGTTTCCAGAACTTCAACATATATGAAGATGACACCATACCTTCCTCCCAATATTTTTTTCTCGCAGGAATTGACTCTATCTCATTTAACAAAACCTTTCTACCCAATGACACAGAATATGCGAAAAATGGAAGAACTTTCGCTTGCGTATTGTCAGACATGGGTAACTTCCAACCATAATCTAATGGATCCCAATACGGATCAACAATTGGTCTAGAGTGTAAAACCCACATATGAGATGAATACTTAGCAATTAATGGATTAGGATCTATAAATATCTTTTTATCTAACCTAGCAATTACTCTCACTAGCAGCAGCTTGGCAGAAGACATAATTGAAGACTCACCCTCCACTAACAACAACCTACCATTATCCAAAACTTCATAAAAGTAGAGGCTGCCATTTTGAGTATAAAAACGAGCTCCTATAAGTATATTAAGTCTCGAAAACATACCATACCAATTCAGAAAATGACCAAAACGCAAAGTTGGTAGTGTTACCTGGTACACCGTTGACACTTGAGAGCGCATAATGTTTGCCCCTCTGAAATTAGACACCCTAGTCTTTTGGTCTTGCACTGAAGTCTGTAGGAAATTAATCCAATCCGCAATCGTACGAGCTGGTCCATTATCCATTGCAGCCCAAGATAACCTAGGTCGTAAACCCAAAACACATGCCGCTTCATCAGTAAACAAAGGATTCCATAACAACGGCTGACGCATTAATTGATGATATGTTTTTGGTGGCAAGAAAACAAGTGCTCGACGAATACTTTCCCATGCCCTTAGAATTCCATTAAAAACACGTAAAGACCCAATTGTCGATTTAGACAACGGAAAATCTGAGTTAAAGAACCATCTAAGACTATCACGCCATCGACCACCAACCGATGGTTTAAATTTATATAAATGACACATCCAAAACTTTTTCCATAACTCATGTACTAGCAATAAACACCTAACAACATGTTTAACAAGTAATGCTTTACTTTGCATAAAAGGATCAATCAAACCTAAACCTCCTTTTTGTTTGGGTTGTATAAGAACCGACCAAGCTACCTTTGCTATAGTATTGTGTACCGTATCATTTCCCCAAATAAAATTCCGCACTAGCCGTTGAACTTTAAGCATTATTGATCTAGAGAACAACCATGTAGACGCTATATACCAAATTGAGGACAAAAGCATGGAATTAGCAACAACTACACGTCCTGCTAAGGATAACTTTTCCTTATTCCAATATATTAGCTTATTTCTTAATCTTAACAATAAGGGCGCAATCATATCGTCTACCTTTAATCCTAACCCTACTCTACATCCTAAATACCTAATGGACTGCCCTTTAGGAATCCACATGAAACCTGCACTAGGAGCATTAAATGGAGGATTTCCCGAAGCCACCCAAAAACCTGATGATTTATCCCAATTGATCAACGCACCCGATGCATCTGCGAAGTTATCCACAACTTTTTGAACCTGCAACAAGTTAAATTGTGAGGCGTGAATATAAAGAGTTGTATCATCAACAAACTCACTATCAACACCAACATCTGCGAATGGAGATGCTAGACCTTTGATATTAACATGCTGAGAATTTAAGTGTACAGAAAACGCTTCAGATACTAATAAAAACAGAAAAGGACCAAGTGGACATCCTTGTCTTACTAATCTTGAAATAGAGAAACGCCTACCAATATCCCCTGCAAATAAAACCGAACTATGTGCATTACGATATAATGCTGAAACTCCCCGTATTCATCTGTTTGGAAAACCCATCTTAAGCAAAGTACCCTTCATGAAATTCCAATCCACTCTATCATAAGCTTTTTCAAAATCCAGAAATAGCACTGCCAACTCTTGATTCTGCCCTTCAACAAAAGCTACCATTTACCAAAAAAGAATAATATTATCAAAAATACTTCGCTCTTGTATAAAACCTGTCTGAGAATCATGAATCAATTCAGAAAGATAAGGTTGTAACCGTCTAGCTAACGTTTTGGCTAATATCTTATAAATAATGTTCAACAAAGTAATTGGCCTCCAATGCCGAAGCTCCTCTAACTGACCACTGGATTTGGGAATCATGTAGATTAAACCGTCATTCCATTCTTGCAGCATATATCTAGAATCTAAAACCTGTTGATAAGCTTTAGTTAGTCCCTCACCTATCAAATCCTAGTATTGTAAATACCATTGGACCCCCAACCCATCCAATCCAGGACAAACATCCTTTGCTAAGGATTTTGCTGCTTTAAAAACCTCTTGAGGACTTAATGGTTGCAAAAGACATTCGGAAAGTTGAACAAACACTCTATGTTGAATCCTCGACCATATCATTTAGATAAATCGTCAGTAGAAAAGGATTGAGCCTTCAACAAATTGTCATAATATTCAGAGGCTATTTGCTGCATCTGACTAGGATCATTGGTATAAGAGCCATCCGGACATTTTAACTGGGAAATCCTAGCCATCGACTTATGGTAATTGTGCATTTTAAAAAACATTTTATTTACTTTATCTCTTGACTCTTCCCATTCAGATGCTATATTGTGGTAAGTAAATTCTGCATAAACATTTTGTAGTTCTAATATCTGGTTTCGTACTTGTATCACTTTAGAACTTATATACGTCGAATATGGCCTTCTCTCTTGCAAATGTTGCAAGGACCTCAATCCCCTACGAAGTCTTCCTATTTTTGTGAAAGACAACTGAACTACTTGTTTGGCCTTATAGTGAAAAATTTGTTGTATTTCCCTAATAGCCTTTTGAACACTAGATAATGCATAATCATAAGAATAGACATACTTATTCCAAATATTATGTACAATAGGAACACAAGCTTGTCTAAGAAACACATGATTCGGAACTCGAAATCTAGAAGTTTTAGTGTTCCTGTAAAACTATAATTATACGAAGTGGTGCATGATCAGAAAAGGAAAAGGAAGGTAAAAGTCCAATGTAGCCTCCTTTGTCCCATATAAACTTATCGGCATAAAATCTATCTAACCTAGACAAATTAGTATGTACCTCTCTTCTATCTGATCTGGAGTACTCTAAAGAATCCTGTAGCCTTACAAAGGAAGATACATGCCACAAATCCATTAATTCCAAAGAAAAAGTCAGTCACTCCCATTCATATAATTCTGAACCAGCTACTTTATGTGACCTTCCTCCTACCCTATCACCGACATCCTCTAACATATTAAAATCACCTGCAATCGCTCAATGATCCACAATGGGTAACTGTGAAATTATGCTCTTCCAAAGCATCGTTCTATCTCTTGCCTTATTCGGAGCATAAATATTCAATAAACCCCACTTCTTCAAACCTATTTGAAAAATTGCATATTGACCTCGACTACATGACAAGACTCCATAATGTAAAAAGAGAACAAACAAGTATTGTTTATTGCTATATAGAGTCCAGCTTTCAGCCTATTATCACCAACTGTAGGCACCGAAAGCTGCCTCCATTGACCTGGCAACAGATTTCCATATTTCCAAATCCGTTGTTCATTTAAATGATGTTCTTGAATCAAAAGAAGATCAATCCTACCTACCAAAGACTTCTTCAACTGATGACGGAAAACACTCCTTACTTTACAACAATTTTTACCTCCTAAACCTCGAACATTCCATGATATAATATTTAACTTATCCATCATTCATATTTTTTCCTCCTATTCTCTTTTCGGAAAGTACAACATCTCTACCCTTTCTTCCATCCTCTGAGGCCCGTAATTGTCTCCTATTAGACCATATGTCTTTCCCTATCAACTTATGTGACCGCACTGGCATGTGTTTATCTACCCTATCAGAAGACCTATCCGCTCCAGTGAAAACAACTAAATCCTCACAATTCATGTCAGCATCAACAATGTCTAGCTTACCCACTTTAGTTTGTTGAAAGCCAGTCAGGCTTAATGGCTTATCAGATTGTTGTACATGATCAACAACCTGTTGTTTACCCTTATTAAGTTGATTATTAACTTTATTAACCAATTCCAAAGGTTGTACCTGTGCAAGGATGTCCTTGGACTTTTGTGCCACATGAGGTTGTACCATTTTAACATTACTTGCATCCTTTTCCACCTCCTTCAAAAGTATGTCTTGTGAATTTTGTTCCACCCGATCTTCCTTTGTGGAGTTTGGAATGGCAAACCCCACCTCCATTGTACTAATCCTCACATCTTTTTCCACTTCCTGCAAAGATTGATAAGGATTAGCTTCAAGTAGTAACATTAGATTAACCATCGTACTAGAGGGTTTAAAAACATGTTTATTAGAAACTGTAGACCAGCCATCATAATTAACATCTAGTTGATTAGGCGGTTGGGCCTCCTTGTACATACGTCGCTTATGACAATCTCGACCTAAATGACCAAATTGATGGTACACAAAACATTGATCAGGCAGTCCTTGATAATATACCTTTTGCACAACCGGTGGTTTATTTAAAAGTAAATTAGGTAAGGATATAGTTGTCAGCAGACGAACGGATCTTGGTTCGATCAACCGAACCGCTAGTACCTCTCCCATTCTATCTGTCCCATGAGCATGTCCATCACGCGTGGCAATAACTTTACCTAACAAAGCCCCAATGCGAGGCAATACATTCCTCCACTCCTTCCTCAAACCAAGAAATATTGCCGTAAAAACCATACTAGCCTCTTGATCCTGCAATATGTCATCTATTTTAACATTACGCGACCATTTATGAAAGGATACCCACACACCTTCCACTCCTGCCTCCCTAATCGTTAATAGCTTGTTGACGGACTCCTCAGTCGTGAATTCCACATGATAACATCCTTGAGACATGCATTGAATGTCGAGAATGTTATCCGCTTCCTCCGAGAAAGCAGCGTACAGAGTATGACGGAGTTCCGATCTATTCATTCGTGAACCCTGTACCTGCACTACCAAAGAGAAAGCTTCCAACCTACTTACCTCACCCAAAACAATAGCTCTATCCTCCTCTGACAATACAAGGCCGATTAAGTCATCACACAGATGAGGCGAAAGTTGGGGGGCTGCACCGGACTCCCCTGCATCGTTCTAATTGTTTCTCTCCTATATGAAGCAAATTTACAAGCATAAATGGGCATTTCTCTATGAACACACCACCATGGATCAACTCACTTAAGGATATGCAACTTTGGCTATCCTTGAACTTTGGCATTGTTCCTCCCCTACCCTTATGTATGATACACCATATGGGCTTTAAGACACCCTATGTACATATGGATATAGAGAGTCCACATCATTATAGTCCTAGATAATATATATCAAAGTATCCACTCCACATGATATCATTTGAGTTCAATGAACAAAGCCCTCCCCCCGTGATAATAGAAGCATTGTTCCATGAGTCTAAAACAATCACCGATACTATTAGACCCATTTAGTGAGTTGTAACATTTTAGTCCAAACTTTGTTATTGGCTAGCACTCACAAATAAAGGTCAAGGCAAAAGAATGGTACTACAAAGAAAAACAAATATACAAAACTACACATGTGGATATTCATAGTTGGATCAATTTAGGAAACTGCATATATATTATTTTTCAATCACTACAAAAAGACAACTATACAAGAAAATTACTCCTTATCACCCCCATGATAATAAAAAATATAGAGGCTAACCATGAGACAATCTGTTAAGAATGTCATGATCTTGCGACAATCGAAAGATACATACTTTTGCTTCTCCTTTTAATGAAGAAAGCCACCTTACTAAAATAGAAACATGGTGAGAAATTATCTCCATGATCTCGTGTTGGTATGACACATATGCCTTATATCCTTGTAAGCACAACCTTTGTTGTCATCAACATTCCTCTACTTTCCCAAGCTGACCCCTCAACACGTTGTTAATGAAGAAAACATGTGTGATTGCCATTGCTTCCCATATGATAATACAAGTTTCCTTTCATTTACTCATCTAGGTCTCAAGCATAAACTGTTCACATATGATAATTTTCAATTAATCTTATTGTATATCATTGTTGATTTAAGGACTTTCAGATAATATATTAGATAGAAAACAAAAATTGTAGCCCAAACCTACAATATATCCATCACGACATCTTGAATGTCCCATAGAAAGCAATCCTCTTGTATGTTTACAATTTTAAACTTGTGAGTTATAACAAGCTTGAAACTACCTAATTAATTTCACTCTCAAACCAATTTTATTTTTAAACATATCATTGGAAGCTTTCAAACAAGGGTAAGAGTTTACCGTAAGACTCATGTCCTCACTATGCCACTATTGTCCATCAGTCTGCGAATACAATGTCCAAAATATGTCAATCATAATCACTGATTATGTCCAAAACATTTATCAAATTCAAAATCTCATCCAATAATGTTACCGCTATCACATTCACCAATGATGGATTTCCAACATTTTCTAACCCAATCAAGGAAAGTTTCATTTCTTGCTTGAAGAAAAAGCTACAATTATCCAATAAAAACCTCTCTCTCTCTCTTAGCAAATGCTACCATGACAATTAAAAATATATAGAAAGAGCTCTTGAGAGCAAAATCAAAATTAAGTCTATACCAAAGGCTCATGAAGGGAATTACACCAAGAACATAAAAACACGTCAGAAAAAGCCATATCCTAAAGCTCAACAACCTCGGAAGAACTATGGAGGCTAATTGCCATTTTATGCACTCAGAGCTCAAACCTGTCCAAACTTTTTGTCCAAAACCCAACTTTCCTGGCTTCACAGCTGGTGGCATAGTCATAACCACTCTATATAATCGATCCCCCAAGCCAGACACCGAGAAGGTCGCTTGCTGAGTGGAGGAAAGAGATGCTACTTCTCTCTCTCTCTCTCTCTCTCTCTCTCTCTCTCTCTCTCTCTCCATAGTTCCTACATTAACATGTTTTGGTAACGATGAGATGGACGATACTTTTGGTAAGTGGAGAGTAGTAGTAGTAACATATATATATATATATATATACAGAGAGAGAGAGAGAGAGAGAGAGAGAGAGAGAGACCTTAGAGGAGTAGCCAATTGTAGATGTTGTGCAAGATACAGGAGTTGTAGATGACAGGAGCAGTGGTTGTCTCGCCATCCACCTCACCCTTCTCTTCCTCTTCCTCTTCCTCTGATTCATATGATGCCCGCGTCGAGCTCCATATTCTTCTTCATGTAGTGTCTGTTTATAGATCTTCATAGTGCACACGCAAAGTGGGGGAAAGAGGGAAAAAAGAGGGGGAATCATTTTGTTTTATTTACTTTTTATTTTATTTTTTACAAAACTATATAAATAGCCAGTTCAAAAAATATGAACTGGCTAGATTCCGGTTGATACAAAAAACTAGCCAGAATCGATTACGGTTGTCCCCAACCTTAGCTGGCAAAAGTCCCAACCTAACCGGAACGTTAACACTGTTCCTAGGATTTTGCCCAACACTGGTCATACATATGTAATTTTTATCTCAATCATTGGTTCATTAATGAAGATCATAATCATTTAAAAGTGTCATTCCTCACCATGTGGGAAATAGGGAAGTATATTAAATTTTTCCTTTATTTATTGGGAAAAGTACTAGGAAGTTCGTCTATTTACCAGAATGCCCCTAGAAGTTTCAAGTTTACCAAACTACCCATGTCCAAAAAATACACTTTATAAAGTAATTATACACTCAAATCTACAAGCCCTATTTACTAGAATACCCTTCAAACACAAATTTCTTTACTTAAGGGATTCTTTGGGTCCTTTGTACCTAACAATGTAGTCTTTCTTTTCTTTCCTGTTAATTGGGTTGATCAATCGTCCTTTTAACCTCAAGCATAACCTTTCAATAAACAATACACTAGCTAGTAATAGTATTTGTCTACTTACGTTAAATTTGATAGATTTCTAATCCTCAGGACCCAACTGACATATATTTTCCCACTTCCTCTCTTAAATTAAGCTAAAATATCAAAACTCACCGGTGGAGAACCCGACACAACCAGTTGCACACAATGTGAAAAAGGGAAAGAAACTTCTTTTCCACGAGGATAATAGGGAACAACCATCTGATGAGGTTAGCCAAAAAAAGATGGTTGCAGCAACTAGTGGGGAGGACCTACCTGCCCGTGATTTGACAAACAATGAGTAGTGCATGCAATATATCGACTCGAAAAAGAAGGTTTTGTTATATATACCGCAAAAAGAAGGGGGACGGTCAACTTGATAAAGAGAGACCCTTTAGTTATGGCCGTATCTTACAACTTGACTACGAAGACCACGATTCCCTCAATCTAATCATAATGGTGGAGTGCTCAGAGGGACTCCGAAAAATGTTCCTGTCTGAAGATTTTAAGGATTCTTGTGGTTCCGAATCTTTTAAACTCACCATCGAGACTTCACAAAATTTGATAATAACATTAAGACCATATATACAAGACCATGTAACTCTAAGGGATGCCTCTCCATCCCCAGTAAAGGCCCCAAAAAATGTCTCAAAGTTGCAATCGAGACCGGCAAAGAAAAAGATGACAAAGTTGTTAAACTTTGAATCGTCAAGCTCAATTGATGATGAGCAAACTCGGGCGACACCAGGTGTTGAGCTAGCATCTGGTGTTTTGTCTTCTCAGCAGAATAAGATTCGAAGAGAGTTCATGCAAAAGAAATTGGTGAGAAAAAGTCAAGTCTTCAATTTTTCCTATAACACACATTCATAGGCCACCACTAGATGTTAATACAGGACGAAGACCAGTTGACATTAGAGAGCCACATCAAATGCATGTTCAAAATCTCAAGAAGAAAAGGAAAATAAATCCACATGCGACAGTTGTACCGTTTATCGTAATGGTGGATCCTGACGAATGTTCCTCAGGTGAGTATTTTGATGTGACTCGAAAGCACGATCAATACAATTACTTTGTAATTGGTCGATCACATTTGGTTGAAGCACGACGACAACTTGTAAGAGAGCACCCAATCACTTTCTTCTTCAAGTATGTCGAGTGCAAAATATATGTGCGTCTCACAACTGAAGTGGCAAAACTCTTGGTATGGGACCACAACAATGACAATGATTACCAACAGAAAATGTTGTCCATCGAGCGGATAAGGTTCTTCCATCATGAGTACTTGGACGTCAAACAAAAGTTCGGTGTAAAGCTACACCCTGGACTACGACGTCAATGTCTTCATGAGGTAGGCATTGTTGTTGACCATAATGTTAAGTCAGATGATCTTCACAAGTATGAGTCATTGTTTCAACTAGCCTTTAGAGATGGGGAAGTCTAGGACCTTCAAGATCAAAAATTTTCAATGTGGGAGAATAAGAAGGTCAAGGGTCAATGACAAAAGAAATGTGTAGTAGACCCCTAACTTGAATTGAAATCACAAGCGGCGAAGAAAATCGACTTGACAATTGAAGAAGCGGCCAATGACATGAAGTTGTCTTTGTGGAGAGCAATGCAAGGCATTAAGGATGAGCAACTTTTGGTGTTAGTGTTGTCAAAGGTTGTGGCGAAAGAATTGAGCCTCGAAGAGATGGTCACTGAGATCAACAAGTTTGCACACATAGTTAAATGAAACAGTTATGGTTTTATATAAAGTTCTAATTTCTATTAGTGATTTCACAACCATAAGTTATATATGAAGATCCTAGAAGTTATGATCAAACAACTTGGATGTATAAGTTGGGAAGAAGTGACTAGGGATTATCCTCTGACGTCTTCATATAAGGCGTTATCTGAGTATTTTATTGCATTCAAGGATTGGGTTAGTATTCGTCTTTATAATAATGTTTTCTCAATATGTAGATGTTGTGTATTAATACTTGATGCCTTATTGTCTCTATTAGAAACTTTGTCGTTGCAAACCCGTGGCGTAAAACCAGGAGAAGTCAAGGATATACACGACTTTCCAACTTCCTTCCTTGCACATCTCGAGAGAGCCAGAAAAGTAAAAGATCGTTGTTTAGTCAAGGCATATGAAATTGAAGAGGATGGCTCCTTCAAAAAATTTAGCCACAAGAAAGACATTACAAAATATCTCTACTATAATGTGATATGTGGTGATGTCATAGAGATGATCCAGAAAGTACCAAAGAAAGAATATGTACACTATTGATTGCATATATACCTTATGGATTTCGAATGGTTGGATCATCATACGACGATGAACCTTTCAGGTTAAAAAAATTAGTAAAAATGGTTAAAGATTTTGCTAAACTGACAACTGCATCCTTGTGGAGGATAGTTGTGTTTCATAGTATGGACCAAGGGTACTTGGTAGCTCAAGCGTTGAGATCTCATTGGCACGGCATCAAGAACCTTACTTGATAAGGATTATTTATAAGTCTCATTCACCATACTTTCGTTCTTAATTTATAAAATCTATTCTTAACTCACCCACTATTTGTTATATGATAAAAACCAACGTCAATAAAGGACCGACCTTTCGGTTCGTAAATGCAATTGAGTACATTACGGTTGGCTACTTCGACGAAATAAAGAAACAAAGAATCAAGGAGCATTCTAATGAAGTTGGAGGTTCAAACCTGCTGGTATATCCAGCAGTCACACGAAAATTGCGACATGTCACCAAGACAGAATGGGGACTTGTCAACCCATACCAAAAACCTCAACGACTTATGATGCGCTTGATCGAAATGTTCTCAATAGAAGGAGATTGGATATTAGACCAATTTTCAGCATAGGTATTCTTCTAATTGGGTTTAGGTTGTTGATATAATCAATACTGATTCTTATGGTTCGATAACTAAGTCTTATTGCCCATTTCTTTACAGGTACAACGTTTGCATGCGCATTGAAGATCTTTAGAAATACGGTAGCATTGGAGAAGGACGAGGAGCCGGTTATATTTATAAATATGAGGATTACGACTATGTGGGAATACCCAAACTAGGACGAGGAGGTCGGTGCAAAGCACATCGCTGATATGAAAAGGTTTCAACCGGCTTCCCGAGAGCCTATTCCTCTGTTAGTTGGGGAACTGGTGGAGCTAATTGAGCTTTATGATGAGCTTATAGAAGATCTTACGGTTTCTCGGCTAACAACCACTCTCTCTCTTGGGGAATGTGAAGACTCATAGTCATGGGGAATATGTAACTCATTAGTTATGTGTCGTAGAATATGATTCTATGACACATAGTTAATGTGTTGAGAGTAGTGGTGTGATTCTTGAACTTTGAGTAATCATAGATTCTCAAAAGGTTTGTTCACACGTTGTGCTATGTTGAGCTTGATTCTCAACATTTATATCCATTATTCTTGAGGTGATATCTATCTGGGATAAAAACAAATTTCCATGAACAAGAGAGAAAACTAGAACTCACCCGATTGAAGAGGTCGAAGATGAAGAAGACAATAGAAGACCTGCAATGTATGTTGAGTATGTGGATGCCGATAACACAAGATTCCTTATTTCTATCGTTGCTTCTCGTACAGACTACCAAATTTAACTTGCTATATCTCGTTACGAAGCTCTAATTGAGGTGTTTCTAACGCATGTCTTTGTGCCCAATTCCGTTGCCGATAGAGAACGCAACAATAAAAACACTAGGTTGGTTAAGCAAACTGTGAGGATCCAAGCTTCGTGGTTTTCAACAAGCCTCCCATATGATCAATGGCTATGCCACCTCTTGTTGATGAGGGGCACTTGTGCAACTTTGAGCTTCCTTGACCAAATAACCAAATTGATTCCCAACTTCTTTCCTCCATGCTTGCTTGACACCTTATCCTAGTTCAATGAAGGAAAAGACGATCCCAAAACAAAAACAAAAGAAGATGAAGGTGAGGTGATGCAAACTCCTCTCTCACACTCTAAAGTCTCCCAACCCTAAACTCCAAGTAGGAAGAAGAATCTCACTAACGTCTAAAATCCCAAAAAATTTAGAAGAAGAAAATACTCAAAACCCTAAATCCAAAAATGGTTCATTCCCTCTATGGCGATCCTTTGTCCCCCTTTTTCTTTATTTTTTCCCTTTTGTATGTAGGAATATATTTCATAATGTGTTGAATCTTCATATGGGCATGGATTATGCATGACACCACCGTCAAGAATTGATAATGGTGCAATTAGATTTGAAGAGAGCTTATGATAATGTTAATTAGTCCTTTGTTTCTAGTTTAATGCATACAATGGGTTGTGGATCACGTAGGTCTCGTGTCATATTTTTATTATGACAAGATGTGGTGTCCCAAGCAATGCTTAATGGAGGAATTACATCAGATATTGCCCTCACGAGATATGTTTGTCAAGGATTCCCACTTATCTCATTGTTGTTTGTTATTGCTACTCATCCCTTGTTATTGACATATACGATCTTCCAACTAATGACAACTTAACAAGATCAAACATTGTCTTTACAAGTGACTACTAATCTCTTATATCATCGCTTCGTTGAATTTGTTTGATGGCTATAATTGAGCGTTGAACAAGAAGGGAAAGTATATAGTTTTAATTATGGATGCTGGCATATCTTAAAACGAAGTTGGCATTCTAAGTTGGCACTTGACTTCATTTAGAGAGTTTTGATTGGGGGTTTTAACTTTAGATTAGATATAAATTACATGGACTAGTAACAGGTAATTGCTTCTTTTACAGTAATCATTGTTTCATACAACGATCAATTACAGGATTTCTTCTCCATCCCCTAGCTCAAGATTCTGTTCAGATCCACGCATTCACACAGCTCTGCTTCCATTGCGGAGGATCCATCTTCTTCTCAAGTGTAGGGAAGAGCGGATTCATTTCCTAGAAGATCTCTCAGACATTGGTCAAAAGCTCTAATCTCGGCAAGATCTGCGATCTTCACATTTGGTTAAGGTTTTTTTTCATTACTTATAGGTTCATGATTGTTGGGAGACAGGTCCCTCCGGATGGGAAGGGAGAAGAACAGTGCCGATGAACAAACTCGGCCGAGGCCGAAACCGTATGAGGTGGACCCGGCTACGGAGAGCCGGATGATGCAGACCCGGTATGAACCGGATGAGGAGTACCCGGCTACGGAGAGCCAGATGGTGCAGACCCGGTATGAACCGGATGAGGAGGACCCGGCTACGGAGAGCCGGATAGTGCAGACCCGGTATGAACCGGATGAGGAGTACCCGGATGAGGAGTACCCGGCTACGGAGAGCCGGATGGTGTAGACCCGGTATGAACTGGATGAAGAGACATATTGGTAAATATGTTTCTGAGAGTCCATCGAGGATATATTTGTAAATAGCCGAAAAGTCATTTTAGTATAAATATGACTTAGGGAGAACTTTTAGTGTTGTTGTCATTCTTGTTTGAAAAAGAATAGAGAGAGCGCGTAACTGTGTACAGAGAGAGAGAGAGAGAGAGAAAGAGGTTGTTGCCTCTGTTGTAACTGCCGCCCGTGGCGAAGATCTGTGGGCACGAGGTCGTTGCCTCAGTGAACTCACTGTTGTACATTCTTACATAGTGACAGTTTGCAGCCTGTGGGCTGCCGTGGTTTTTCCCCTAGTTTGGGGTTTTCCACGTAAACCTCCTGTGTATTTTTTCTTCTTCTTTGTGTCGCGTTTTATTTCCCGTTTTCTGTGTATCATTCTAAGCTCGGTTGTGGCCGAGCATTGCGCATAAGGAGCGTTCAGTTCTCGTCAATGATGTGATGAGGAAAGAGGATGGGGTGCCAATTTGTAAAGAAGATGACCTTATAATGGAACAACTTGTGGAACTTACTATCAAAGGATGTGGTTGCTTGATTGTGGTGGATGAGTATCACCATCTTATTGGTACCTTCACTGATGGTGACCTTCGTCAAACTCTTAAATCCTATAGTGAAAAGATCTTCCAGGTCACCAAAGTCCAATATCCAATCCCCTTCTCTTGAGAACCTCTCGATAAGGCACATCATCAAACGTTGGGGCTTTTGGTAAGGATTGACAAGACCACGTTTCATTGTGGTGACATGTCTCAACTTACGAGTCACTGCTAGATACACCAGCAGATTAGAACCCCCAACCTCATTCAAATGATCCTTTATCTGTTGTTTTCGTATTTCATCGAAATAGCCAATTGTGATGTATTTGATTCCGTTGATGAACCAAAACGTCAATCCATTGTTCACGTTGGTCTTAATCTTGCCAAGTAAAGTTAAAAACCAAAAACCATAATAGGAATTGTATAGAAACAGTTGAAAGGCATTTAAATAATACTTTATCAATGCAAATACAAATCTTACCAAACGAGGTTCTCGATACCATGGCATCGAGATCTCAAGGCTTGCACAAAGTCCTTGACCATTTTCTCTAACTGTTTGAACGAAAACGGTTCATCATTGTATGATGATCCTGCCATACGAAGCCCTATGGTATCTATGCTATCAAGAGTGTGTACTCTTTTTTCAACAGCTTCAGGACCATCTCTGCCACATCACCGCAATAGACGTTCTAATATAGATCTCGGGTGATATCTTTCTTGTTGCTAAATTTTTTGAAGAGGCCATCATCTTCAACGTCGTACGCCTTTATGAGGCATCAGTCCTTTTCTTTTCGGGCCCTCTCGAGATGTGTGAGAAAGGATGTTAGAAAGTTGTGAATGTCTTTAACTTCACCAGGTTTTTTGCTACGACGTGGTTTCTACATATACCAAGCAATATAAAGATTAGTTACTTAATATCATTACTATACAATGTACTAAAATGAAAAATAAGCTTACCTAATCCTTAAACACAATGAAATATTCCGACAAAGCCTTGTACGAAGATGTTGTTGGATAGTCCTAGGAACAAGCAACCTAGTTGTTTCGTCATCACCTCTTGGATTTTCATGTAAACCTTATGACGAAAGAAACAAAAGCAAATGTTTCATCATCATCACCTCATGAAAGTAACGATGTCAGCTTATAACACTCAGAAATGTATATTTTTGCATGTAGATGTAACAAATTCATTTTTCTAAGAACTCAAGTGATATAAAAGTTATAATTATTTTGAACCATAAAATCCTTCAATTGTTGTTGATCTAGAAAACCATTAGTTCTCATTTTCTGCACACATTTGTGATGTCACTTTTCGAATTTGTCCCAAATTTACATATTTTCAATATTTTAAAATGGTGGAATTTTGAGCTTTTTAAACATCTTTTTGAGAATATGTGACACTGGTATCAATGTGTTTCGTGAAGTGGATGTAAAAACCATAAAAACTTAGGGAATATTCCTTATCCTTCGAAATATGTGACCCTATAAGCTGGTTCCAACAACATTTGACAAATGATGTAGTAGGTTGATCGATAACACTTTGGCCAAATGTTGCCCAAGGTTCTAAAGCATAGGGAATCAACCCTTACATTAGCATGTGGGATGCAAGGTCAATTGTACATCATTTATTTCACTAGAGAGCATGTAGAGAAATGTCAATAACAATGGAGATCTCAAGTACTATGACATGAGTTGGCATATGGATTAGAAAATTACCAAATTATGGAGATAATGGCTAGCCATGTTTAATCCAACTGAGGACACCCCAATACACTTGTTAAACTTTATCATAATGTCATTTTACCACACCAACTAACCTTAGAGAGGAATTTCAATTTCCATGATCCACGAGACACATAAAACTAAAAGTTTGTGTTCGAGTTGGATGGAAGGTATAGAAATTGGATTAGAAGGTTGGACGTGATAAACTTACTTGATGATGCATCAATAGATTTCTCTATGAATGAGGCACTTGTTGGCATAAAAGGTCGACTCCTTCCAATTTGTATCCTAGTGTGAACTTGTCTAAAGAGTTAGTGCTTAGTATATAAGCAATAACCTAACGTTGTAAAGAGAGACCTCTTGATCATTCTTGCAAAGTGCGTCTCTAAGAGAGAGAGAGAGAGAACGAATGCAATAACAAAGCTTCCATTAAAAGCTTAAATCATGTCTATCTTCTGTTTATTCTCTTGCCCTCCTTCTATGTTGTTTGTTGAACACTACGACAGATCCTCACACATACGTTTCCGCACATATTAGATCCTCAACTGGTATCAGAGCGATCCGGAGCTCGGCGGCAACAAACAACAGAAAAAGTTGAAAGGAAAAAGACCAAGTCAATAAAATCTCACTTTCAAAGAAGAACATGGCTTCAACATTCGGAACATGAGTTGAAATCAGAAAATTTGATGGCAAAAACTCTCCCTTATGGAAGGAGATGATGCAGGATGTGTTGATCATCAGAAGACAAGTTGAAGTCATTCAACACAGTGAAAAACCTTCCTCGATGACTACCGAAGAATGGAGATCTACAAACGAAATCGCACGCTTCACCATCCGAATGCATATGACCAAAAACGTCTACTTCAATATGGAAAAATAGACGACAATGTTCTCGTTGTGGGAGAAGCTACAAGCCATCTACGATAAAAAGTCCTCATCTTCAAAATTGGTCTTGATCAAACAACTGTTCAACATGAAGATGAGAGAGACTGATCCCGCTACCTCCCACATCTACACCTTCAACCGGGTGTTGTTAGAACTCTCCTCACAAGGGATCAACTTCGAAGAAGAAGTGAAAGTCCTTGCCCTTCTATTGAGCTTCCTGGCGAGTTGGGAGGTGTTCTGCACGACCAACACCAATAGACGACCGATCCTAAATCTGGATGAGACGATCGGTGAAGTTCTCACCGAGGACATTCGGTGAAAATCGATGGGACTCACCATCAACAAGTCGACATAAGCATATCACTCAACCGAGTCAATCGAGAAAACAAGCCGACAAAACCGGTCGGAACACCAACCGATCAAGAACGAGGGGAGACAGATAGCGGTCAAAGTCGAAAACGGGCCGATCAAGCAAATTCTGCACACATTGCAGAAAAGCTAGCCACAATGCTTCCGATTGTTGGTCGATCAAGAGGAAAGAGAGTGGTCAGTGATCTGAGTGAAATTGAGGACGACCCGACTCAGACCACTCTCCAGTCGGCAATCAAATCAACGTTGTCGACACCCGATTTGGAGAAATTCTCTCCTTAGAGGATTCAGTTATGGGAGAAGTCCTCTACAATGCACAAGATGCACACACGTGGCTACTGGATTCCGGTGCGACATTTCACGTGACCCCAAACATCGAATGGTTTTCGAACTATTCAGCTAATGCCAACGGCACAGTCCGACTAGGCAATGGGCAAGAGTGCAGAATCACAAGGATCGGAGAGGTTCCCATCTGATTTTGCCCAATGGCAACACAATAATCATGCACCAAGTCCGACACGTACCTGATCTAAAAAGAAGTCTGGTCTCCATCAGCGTGCTAGCCGAAGACGGGTACTGAACGACTCTCAGTGAGTCAACATGGAAGATCCACCGTGGAAATCTGAATATTAGAAGCAGGCACAAGTACAACAACTTGTACCCGATGATGGCGATCAATCCAGAAGGGGTCGTGAATGTAGTTGAAAAGACCGACCCGAACTTATGGCATGGATGACTCGGCCATATGTCTCAAGCCGGACTCGATCGGTTGATGGCGGTTGGCTACATCCCTAAACTCCAAGCAAAGACGGACTTCTGCGAGCATTGTCGATACGGGATGAGTCCGCACTCTCTCCACTACGAGACGGTACGACAGACCCTAGAGCTCATGCACACAGATATATGTGGGCCTATGCTAGAGCGATCATTAGGAGGCTGCCGGTACTTCATCACATTTGTAGATGATTGTACATGGAAGGTCTAGGCCTACTCCATCAGGTCCAAAGACGAAGCTCTCCGGGTCGTCATTTGGTAGAAATCTGAAGTTGAGAACCGGTCGGGATACACCCCCAAAGACACTCTGATCCGACAACAGAGTCGAATACACCTCCAAAGCCTTCAATCAATACCTGTTCGACAAAGGGATCCGGCATCAAAAAGACTGTTCCTTACACACCCATGCAGAATGGAGTGGCAGAACGGATCAACCGAACAATCCAAGAGAGGGTGACGGCAATGCTCCAGCAAACCGGACTAAAGCTGGAATTCTGGGCCGACACATTGCTGATGACAATCTACTTGATAAATGTATCGCCGTCGAGAGCAATAAGGCTCGAAGTGCCATGGGCACTTTGGTCAAGCAAAAGGCCGACCTATGATAGGCTCCGTATATTCAGATGCGAAGCCTACGCGTTCATCCCCAGGGAGAAAAGGACCAAGTTGGAACCCCATGAGACGAAATGCATATTTCTCGGATATGGAACCAATGGGGACTTTGGCTATCGGCTATGGGACCCTAAGAACTAGAAACTAATCTGGAGCAGTGATGTAGTCTTCAATGAAGGCTCTATCTTCTCTCTGCAAAACCAACAAAAAATAGTTGGTAAAAAGGTATCCTTCGAAGACGATAGAGCTGTCACAGAAGGACCCACCCACCGGGCCAACTGAGAGGCTCGTCAAACAATCGAACTCGAGCAAGCCGACAATACATCAGCCAACTCGGAATCGGCAATAGGTTCAAGAGTCGAACTCGAAGAGAAAGTCAAATCGACTAGAGTTGGAAATGACAGAGTCCAACGGACCAAAACACCAGATATGACTCAAGGGATGAATAGATCCGAGTCGACCGAGTACCCAAGGGAGAACAACACGACACCCTTGAACTCCCAACATGGGGGTGGGTCATCTAACAAGACTCCTAATACAACTGGTTCAACAAACGCCGATCGACCAATAAAGACGATCGAGGAAACCGAACCACTCATTTCGGCACTCAGGAGATTTGGACGAGCTCGAAGGCCGATAGAGTTCTATCAACCGGGCCTCGACTATGTCAATTACACAGATGCAGGAAAACCAAGCACATATGAAGAAGCTACGGCCGAAACATGACTACAAGCCATGAAATCCGAAATGGACTCGATTAACAAGAATTAGACATGGGAGTTGGTCGAACTACCAACTGGAAGAAAGACACCACCTTGCAAATGGGTTTTCCGATACAAACATGTATCTGAATCAGAGAAACCCAAGTACAAAGCTCGAGTTGTCGCGAAAGGGTTCAAACAAGAATATGGGGTTGACTATGACTAGATATTTTCACCATTAGTCAAGATGACCACCCTCAGACTCCTACTAGGAGTTGTAGTGACAGAAGACCTGGAGCTCAAGCAGATGGACGTAAAGGCAGCATTCCTAGACAGAGATCTGGAAGAAGACATCTACATGTCTCAATCAGCAGGCTTCACGGCGACGGGGGAGGAAGGTCACTGAAGAAAAGTCCCTATGCCTTGAAACAGGCGCCAAGGATTTGGTACCAAAAGTTTGACTCCTACATTAGGCAACTTGGATACTGTCGATCAAAATCCGACCCATGCCTATACATTCGGTAATTAGCCAACGAGTTTAGCATTTACCTGATCCTATATGTCGACGACATGTTGATTGCAGGTAGCAATCAAACAGAAATAAGGAAGCTAAAGCAGAGCCTTCATGAAAAGTTTGCGATGAAGGAACTCGGACAAGACCGCCACATACTGGGCATGAGGATCGAGCGAAATCGGACAACCAAGACTCTCGGACTCTCCTAGTCTGACTATAATATCCAAAAGGTGCTGAAGCGCTTGAACATGGAGAATGCGAAGCCAACACCAACACCGCATCCAACGTCGATCCGACTATTGGACAGAGACTCTCCTTCAACGGACAAGGAGAGAGAGCTTAATAGAAAGATGCCCTATGCATCGGCTGTAGGAAGTATCATGTACGCAATGGTGGTGACCCTACCCGACCTAGCCTATGTCATAGGGGTAGTCAGCCGATACATGTCGAACCCAGGATAGAAGCATTGGGCGGCCGTCAAGGACATCCTTAGGTATCTAAAAGGAACCGTGGATGCACAACTGACTTTTGGTTTGACAACCTCAACTGAAGTAGAAGGCTACACTGACTCCGACTATGCCGGAAATACGAACAATTGAAAGTCGAGATCAGGCTACATCTTCACCTATGGTGGTGGTGCGATATCATGGATGTCCAAACTTCAAGAGTGCACAACTCTGTTGACTACAAAGACCGAGTACATAGTGATAGGAACTGCACGCTCCCTATACACAACGCTCGGCCACAACCGAGCTTAGAATCATACACAGAAAATGGGAAATAATGAACGACACGAAGAAGAGACGAGTACGCAGGATGTTTACGTGGAAAACCCAAACTAAGGGAAAAACCACGGCAGCCCACAGGCTGCAAACTATCACTATGTTAGAATGTACAACAGTAAGTTCACGGAGGCAACGACCTCGTGCTCACGATCCTCGCCACAGGTGGCGGTTACAATAGAGGCAACGACCTCTTTCTCTCTCTCTCTCTCTCTATTTACCAACAAGAATGACAACAACTGTATCAAAAAAGGTTTGCCCTAAGTCATATTTATACTAATATGACTTTTCAGCTATTTACAAATATAGCCACGATGGACTCTCAGAGACATATTTACAAATATGTCTCTTCATCCGGAGAGCACTCCTCACCGGGTCTTCACCATCCGGCTCTCCGTAGCCGGGTACTCCTCATCCGGTTCTCACCGGGTCTGCACCATCCGGTCCTCCGTAGCCGGGTACTCCTCATCCGGTTCTCACCGGGTCTGTACCATCCGGTCCTCCATAGCCGGGTACTCCTCATCCGGTTCTCACCGGGTCTGTACCATCCGGTCCTCCGTAGCCGGGTACTCCTCATCCGGTTCTCACCAGGTCTGCACCATCCGGCTCTCCGTAGCCGGGTACTCCTCATCCGGTTTCGGCCAAGGCCTATCGGCCTCGGTCGAGTTTGTTCATCGGCACTGTTCTTCTCCCTTCCCATCCGGAGGGACCTATCTCCCAACACATAGCAACATCGGAGGCAACTTAGGAAGCGATCTGGTTGCACCGACTGTCTGCGGATTTTTCAGCTACAAGCCAAATCGAACGACCAACGTCGACTCATAGAGCGCAATACACCTCATCAACAATCTTGTCTATCACACAAAGACAAAACATATTGAGGTGTGGTATCATCACATGCGGGAGCTCATAACCAAGAAGAGGCTCGAAGTCCGGAAGATCGACACCGAGGGAACATCGCCGATTGCCTAATGAAACCACTCCCAGATCAATGCTTCGGAGCACTAAGGACCAGAATGGGACTACAACAAGCGACCGATCAGAAGGTAAGAGTTAACCGAATCAATCATGATAATGAGGCTCAACACAGGGAGATAACCCCAAACACTTGTACATGCATGAAAGAGTAGTCCTTTTACGAGGGAGTTTGTTGGCATAAAAGGCCGACTCCTTCCAATTTGTATCCTAGTGTGAACTCGTCTAATGAGTTAGGGCTTAGTATATAAGCAATAACCTAACATTGTAAAGAGAGACCTCTTGATCATTCTTGCGCAATGTGTCTCTGAGAGAGAGAGAGAGAGATAGAGAGAGAGAGAGAGAGAGAAAGATATATTAACGTCTTCTAACGCAAAACAGAATAAATAGAAGATAGACGCGGTTTAAGCGTTTAATGGAAGCTTTGTTAATAGAACTTTCTTAGCTTAAGCTATTTTCTTTTATTTTAGTTATGATGACTGGATAAATACTCTTTTGTTGTAAACCAATTGTCTCATGGGCCAAATTTGGCCTTAGAAGACGTTAATATATCTTTCTTTCTTTCTTTCTTTCTCTCTTTCCTATGTGACACGTCGTAAAAAATGAGCTTGGGAAGCATCTCAATATTGGGAACTCTACCATATGTTCATGAGTAGGGATTGTGCCCTTGAATGGAAGAGACTATGGGAACCGCGACCCCCATCGAGGATCCCAATATTTGGCACACATATATCGAGAGACTCTACCATGTCCCGAACCAACCACCCATTACAATGCCTTCCACACCTCGACCTACCATGGGGAAACTTTTCACGACCTCTAGGGTCACGAAGTTCATAAAAATATTACAACATAGGAAATCCATGGACCACACAAGATTGCGAGCCGAGCACATCATATATGTTGGAGAGTGCCTAACCCCCTTTCTCACTCTAATCTTCAACCGCGCCCTCGCCGAGGGTTTTCCACCACAATGGACCATGAACAAGGTGGCCCCTATACATAAAGGAGGGAACCCAATGGACCCAAATACCTATAGGACCATTATGATTGGTCATACGCTCGATAAACTATATGGTGCAGTAATGGAAGTGGAGCTCAACGATTATATGGAAACATTAAGTCTCAAGCACCTGAGCAGGCTGGCTTTAGACAAGCCTTCTCCACTATTGACCATATCTTCACACTTAGGTGCTTAATTGACAAGACGAAGGCTCGTAAGAAGAAACTATATTGTTGCTTTGTGGACTTCCGCAAAACCTTTGACACAGTTCCTAGGGAGAGGTTGTTTGATAGACTTAAGAGCTTGGAGATACCAAATGACATTATTTGAGCCATTTATGCCCTATATGAGCAAGTCTCTAGGTGCGTAAGATGCCAAGATGGTCTATCCGATTGTTTCACTAGCACCATTGGTGCAAAACAGGCTTGCCCCCTATCACCGACTCTTTTTGGGATCTACATTAATGAGATCACTGATTTTATTGCTCGTTAGGGAGGCAATGGAGTAGCTATTGGGGATATGCAAGTTAGTCTCGTACTCTACGTAGACGACATTGTCTTGCTCTCGTAGTCGGAACACGACCTACAAAAGTGTCTTAATGCCCTAGATGACTTTTGTACATAATGAGGACTAGTAGTGAATCTAGCGAAAACTAAAGTCCTTATCTTTCATACATCGTCCACAATTAGGAGTAAATGTCACCTAATCCTCTCTCATAAACTAGTTGAGGTAGTTGGATCATATGTATACTTGGGAGTCACTTTTAGTGCTCGCTCAGGTAAATTCTCGATAACCCAGGCAGTCAAAGATAAGCTAATAAGAGGGTATGCATCCCTCTCACTCTTAGATAGACAATGCCACCAGGCATACTTTCAAGAACCACAGACTAAGGGATGGCTCTTAGACTCATTAGTGACCCTTTCCCTCATGTATGCATTAGTAGTATGGGCTCTAGGTCTACCATCTTTCATGTGTACGCAATTAGAGAGACCTTTGGTGACGATGTTATCACGTCAACTCTGATGCAAATCGACAGTACCACATGACATTATTAGAGCAAAGTTTAGTCTGCCCCCGATGTTAGTAGAAGCACTTTTCCAAGTGGTAGTTTTTATTCATCGGATACATAGCCAACCACAAGATAGGATATCCTGTCGAGCCTTTGAGGCATCCCGATCCCTACATGCGTCTGGAGACATTAACTCTTGGTATAGAACTGTGGTGAGTTGGTTACTTGCAAACGACATAGACATTAATAACCTACCTCCCCTTAAGTACAACCATGGGACTGATCAAACTCTAATCTCTCATGAAGACTGTAATAAAGTGATACGCCATGAAAAATTGCAAATTTACACTCGATATAAATGGATCACCCCACGAGACTCCCATCTAAAATGTTGTACTATAAGGAACACTTCTTGCACTTCTCTAAGTTAGGTTTTATTACATGACCAAGATATCTACATACATTCTTATCAAATGCACTAAGGGTGGCCATTGGACAACTTAGGATATCATCTCACCAACTTGAGATTGAGAATGGTCGGGCTAATAGAGTCCCTCGAGAGGAAATGGTATATACGTTATGCCACATAGAGATAGAGGATGAGTATCACTTCACATGCAAGTGCCCAACTTATACTGAGATACGGGCAGAATACCAAGACATATTAGGACCCTCTCCCACCCTCTCCAAACTATTAGATACCCCGGATGTAAAGAGACTAGGTAGGTATATCTTAGAGCTAAAACAACATAGGGAGAATAAATTACAAAATGTTAACCATAACCCTTTTACTATTCATCAACATGTAACTAGTGTAATTTTTCAGGAACAACGGGAGACGATGCATGTGGATACAGTTACACCACTCGACCTCTCTCTTGAGGAAGCAAAAATGCAAAGAACAACCAAACGCCCTCAGATGTTGGGCTTCAAAACAAGTCGACACGGAGTAGAAAAGATTAAGAAGATAAGGGAACGTGAGCTACGTCAATTAGAAGCTATGGTTGGGGTACCTTTTAAATTGGGACCACGGGCCACATGCACATCGAAACCCTTTGAACTCCCGCTTCTCTTTGAGAGACTTGGATGGAAATGAAATTAGGCCTAGTATAACATCATTTTCATTGTAGAACATGTTTTTTATATAGAACATTTTTGTTATTTTACTAGAACTATTTAGCTTAAAACTCTAGTTTTATAATATTTTTATTTTTATTTTTTACTTTTGATTGATGGGTAAGTATCGCATTTTTTCTTGTAAACCATTTGTCCCATGGGCCAGTTTTGGCCTTAGAAGACGTTAATGTATCTTTCTTTCTTTCTTTCTTTCTCTCTCTATCTCCTTCCTTAAATAGGTAGTCTTTCTATTTAAAGATCCCTTTATTTGCTAACCTAGCTTATATTCTACCATATATAAATTATAGGTGTTCAAGTGTGTTCACACTTATTCAACAACCAACACCTATCTCTACAAATAAAATATTGGTATAAACTATCCCTTGTGACAACAGATGTTTGAACCTTAGTTAAACTCTGATGATTTGATTGATTCAAAGACCGTAAACCCCAACAATTATAATATTATGTTTGTGCCACCTCTTTAAATGAGAGGGTGTCTACTTGTTTTAACAAGCCTACTTTGATAGTTATAAAGACTACATATAAGGATGGAGAACTAGTTTACAGTTTTGTCTAAAACCTAGCTTGAGCAATTATTGTTATAAATGCTTTATTTTGAGACCATACACTAATTGTGCTCTTTTGTAAGAATGATTTGAAATGTTGTTATAAAGCCTATATTTCAGGATGAAACAAGCCAGTAAATGCGAACATCACAATATCAAAGCATCACTTGGGATATGTCACATATGAACACGAGGCATGGTTATAACCCCACCTGTGTCTCTCAACATAATACATGTAAAAACAATCCGAATATTTTTGTTGAGGTGGAATAAAAAAATGTTTTATAGTTGCAAGATTCACAAAATTGAAAAACATAAATGAAGTTTCTAATGGATCCATTTGTAGTCAAAAATCTTAAGATATAAAGCATTTCAAACTATCCTGTTGATGGTTTTTGTGTGAAGAAGAAATATATTAGAGTATTTCCAAACCTAGTTTAAGAGGTCAATGTAAAGCATGTGAGAACTCAAAAGTATCTTCACTATAAGTAGGTTTACATTTTTATCGTTATCATTTGCTTATGGGATACAATCCGTACTAAAAGTAATGCATTCTTAGAAATATCTTCATTATGTTATCCCTATCAAGACAATGTTAACCATCTAAACCAACTTAATTAATAGGAATAAAAATAAATCTAGTCACTCCAAAGAAATATTCTTGTAATGTCAATTGTGTGTTTGTTTATATAAGATAACATGATATATTTGTGAGTAACATAAAGACACAATTAAGCTTTGAGTGCGATTAGACATGCTAGTATCATTGTCATGCTTATCATGCGACAATGGTCAATTTGCTAACTTGAACTTGGTGCAATGAATTGATTCAAGGAATGTTAGCAATTTGAAACTTCGTAACTAATATGCAACCTTAAATATATTATACATCTCGATAAAATATTAAACACATTAACTTTGTAATTTGCTTTTTCATATATTACAAGACTTAATGACAATTTCAAATGGTTACATTGTTTACTGATTTTTTATTTAAGTGCCACTATGTAAAAACCCTTAAATAGATCCTTTCCTAATGCAAGTTTTCTCTCGAATTAGATGTCCCTAAACAAATCTGAATCCATAAGTTTTGTCTCACAAAGGTCTAGAAAACCTTATACTATTGAGTCAGATATGAACAAGTTATGATCTTCGAAATGTGATTGATAAGCAAACTTAGCTTCGATTTTACAAATACAAACTATTTCTAATGTGATAATTGCAAAAAACAATCTATCTATAAAACAATTCTTTCATACATTTCGTGTTCTTGAAATAATAAGGTAGGAGATAAAAGGTAGGCCATTACATGTTGTTCCTCCATCTCTTTTTCTTTGGGAATTGATATAAATATTTTTATTATTTTAAGGTTACTCAATCAAAGCTCCACTTTTCCTATAGTCATCTAAGAATTGGGGATATATTTAGGAATCGCCCCAACATGATTTACTCATTGAACCTCAAGCACACTCCACATGATCCTTAATGTTAGAAATATAGGGGCAAAGCCAAACATTGTATATAACACATCATATGATTCATAAAAGCTATATGATAAGATGTTATTAAATTGAAAATTGCAAATATTAGAGAGAAATTTCAATGTATAGAAAACGTAAAAGAAATAGTCCATGGTGAGATATTTAAAAAAACAGTCAAGAGCTTGATGAGAGAGTTGGCAGGTTTACTTGATTAGGTCGCGAAGCCAAAGGTCGAGATCTTACATTGTGTGGACAAACCAATGGATGTCCCTTCATATCATCGCTTGGAAAACAGAAAACTTAAAGAGGTTGGTAACTACAAATGAGTTGACTTTATAACATGTTTCGGAATACAAGCCATGTATACACTATTATATGGCTTTCTATGACCGCCAAAAACACCCCTTCCTTTTTTCGAAAATAGTCCATAATATGGGACTCCATATACCGGCATATGCCTTTTTACGTACATTGGCATATGTCTTTTTATGATTGCTAGAAACAACCAATTCTTTTTCGATACATATTACATGTTTATATACCAGAATGTACATTTCTATATTGAATCCTTTCCCACTCATACATCGATATATACCAACAAACTGGTATATACCTTTTTATGATTCTCGAATTAAACCCCTATACTTGTAGACATATGCCTTCTTTTACATGAATCCCAAAATCAACCTATTCCTTTTCAGCCCTTACACACCCCCTCTCTCCGTGGGACTTGCAGAAAACAACCCATTCTACTATATTTTTTTTTCCCATAAAAAATATCCTCCATTGGTATTAAAATTAAAGGAAACTATATACATATATTGTGTTGCATCTATTCAAAACTAATACAACCCCTCCTCAGCATATCCATAGTCTCTATAGCCTCTTTTTCGTGCATTCCATGAGACGATATTTGAAACCATAATTGTGCTAAATGTTTTTTGCACCGTTTCTCCGTTCAAACTAGACCATTCAAAAAGACTTCTTGCTTGTCTTATGGCAAAGACTTGTTAAGCTTCAAGCATACTTCTCAAAGAACCCATTCTACTATATTATGATGTCTCTGTGGGACTTGTGGAAAACAACCCATTCTATAGTAATGCATGTCTAAACCAACACATTTGAGAGTCGAGACACATTGGATTGATGAGTACAACGACGACTACGTCGAGGGCTTCAATTATTATTAGAAAATACATATAATACATTTATATTGAACTTTGGATGTGTATTTGATAATATCTAACGATGTTGATTAACCGGTCTCCTTCCGAAGAGATTTTTGATACCGTTCGATGATGGTCTCTTAACTGCGGTGTCGGAAGTGCGTGCAAGAACATTATTCCTCAACATTAACACATTCTTATTGTGATCAACATCATGATCATGATCATGATCATCATTATCATCATCATCATCATCACTATTATATCCAACATGGCATGGATCACCATCATGACTAGATTGCACACCTTTCATGCAGGCACCAATATCATGTTCATCACCATCACCATCATCATCATCATCATCATCATCATCATTGCTATGAAAGACCTTCCGCCGGCTAGTGTTTCGCATGAGGCGTAGGCAATTCGGTAGGGTAGGCACTTGCTGCTTCTCGTCGGTGTCGGACGGATAAGAGTTTTCTTGGACCGACACATCCCATTCCGATTCAGAGAAATAAGAGTCTCGGCCGATCCGGTGATGACCCGCGGCTTCGTCCACCTTCTCTCGGTCATGAACTTCATCGCCGTCTTCTTCTTCTTCTTCGTTGGGACCGGAGACATTGGCATCTTCCTTCACCACTGCCATGGCATCTGAAGCACAGCCCTCATCTTTGATGGCCGATCTCCGGTGTCGGCCCGGGTGTGATGACCGAGCACGGCGTCGGAGGAGATCGGCTATGACAAAGTCCTCGACAGCTGGGGCGCAGCCGGAGGCAGACCGGCCGGTGAAGCTCCTATGGAGCTTGTGGAGCTTGGTGGTGAGGTTAGGGATATGGAGCTTCATGTCCCTGGCCATGTTGCCCAAGAAGGCTTTCCACCTGTTGAATATGGCAGGTTGGGGCAGAGGCCTAGGGACCATTACATTGCTACAATTCATTGCCACACTACTAGACCTTGGTGTAGAACCTCTATACCTCAACCTTGGCTTGCTACTACCACTACTATTGTTGGTACCACTCCCACTAGCATTATAGCATTTCTCGGCCGTCTCCATGTCCACCACGAGCGCATCCCAAGCTTTACAATGCTTGTTCCTCCGCACCCTCCCCATGCACGTAACCTCGGGGGACGTCGGCTCATCCGAGACGTAACCCGGTGGCTTCTTCTTCCCAACCACGTTCGCCGGCATCATCGTAAATACGTTTGTTGTCGGTGGTGACATGGGCCCGCCCCCGCCCCGATGGCGTGGCGTCGGTGCCTTCCAAGACGTGCCGAGGAATGACTGGAACAACCCATGTGGCCTCCGTATTGCCATCATATTGTGATGATGATGGTCTAGGCTTGTTATCGTGTACATTGAGGAGTTGCTATTGGATTTTGTGAAAAGTTGTCCTTTGCATGGTGTGGAGGTCGAGGTATGGAAGAAGCTCACATGAGTTAATGTTGAAGAAGTTGAAGAAGTCGCCGATGAAGGAGGGGATAGTTGGAAGGAATGAGTGCTATGGTGATCAAGCTTGTCGAAGTTCCCTAGAGAGCTAATGGATTCATGGTACACATCATTTAGAAGTAAGTTCAAGGTAGTCACATTCTTTTTAGATGAAGTAGATGGGGTGTGGATGGGAGCAAGGGAGTGTCGATGATCATCGCCATAAACTAGCTCTGCCATGGCAATCAAATTTATCAGAATAGTTCAAATTTTGTGTACAATGAGTGAGAGAGAGGAGAGGAGAGGAGAGAGATTGATTGAATGGTAAATCACACATATATATGACCCTTCACATCCTAAGGTTGATCACAAATAAACATGACACGAGGTGTCTAAAGCACACTGTGGCAATGTTACTCCCAAGTCCTCACCCAAAAGATTGAAAGGATACATATGCATGTGTGTGTGTGTGTGTGTGTGTATAATATATTCACATATATTAATTCCTCGTTCCTTTTTGTCTTGCCATCCGTCGTGAACATCATCGATTCATAGTGAATAGTACATGAGAACTTTCAGAGTTTAAACCCAACACGGAAATGGATTCGATTGACGTCAAACTTGAGCAACTTCTCGGATCACAATCATGATCAAAGAACAAATTCTATACCTAATGCCATTGGTTTCTCTATAATTTACATGACCATAGTTCCATGGGGCGGGCATTCATCTCCCCACATTTGGGTTAGAGAGCAAAGGCCGCATAAACCACTAGGTGTATCCCTCACTCTTAATTGCCACGAATGGCAAGCAAACCATTACTAAAGAATCTATCTATATTACGTGTAAAGCACAAAGTGATGCATTACCCCACATTCACAAAAGTACTACTCATGAATTAACGTTTAGAAATCAATTTAGAGAAATTTTGTTAGGAAGCTACAAAACAATGCCAAAAACTATAAATATTTTATTATGTGACCTTCATAAAGATTGATTGATTAGAATAAGAGGGCGGTGACACTATTACGACGTGAAAGAGGTATTCCTTCCTAGTTTTAAGGCTTTACGATTTACTTTTTCAATCTACAATTTTGAAAACAACGGATTGCCCCTTATGCTAAGGCATAACTCAGAAGTTAATCACACTAACTTACGAACCATAGAAAATAATAGCATGTCTCATAGTCAACGTCCAATACTCCCTCCCAAGTTAGGCTTTTTATGCTGGCAATAGTGCCAATCTTGATCACTAGGTACGGATTTGATTTGAACCAGTTCACATGTTTTGGTTTTAGGATATTCAAAACCACAAAGAAAGTAGCATTTTGTTCATTCAATATGAGCATCAACAATGTTTTCTACACTATTGACTTATTTCAAGACGTATATTTACTTTTTGTATGACGTGAAACTTGGCTTAGGTAAATGCAAAAACATTAGCTCCAAGTAAAAGAGAGGATGTCCACTAGTTTCACTATTCTTGCATCGTGGCCGTGATACAAACACTGATCAATATTGACTTGTTTGATAGTAATTCCTCCCTTTTCTACTCTTTATCACATTAATTATCAAATCATCAATACAATCATGAATAAGGAGTTCTCTAGGAATTTGGCCCTGATATAGGCATTTGTTTAGAATTATTGGTGCCATGATGGCACACAACTATAAGTTCTTCTTTTTTGTGCTCAAGCTAGGCAATTTCTTTAGATTGTGTTTGACTAGAATAGACAACCCTTGATCAATTTGTTCATCTTCATTGTGAAAGTGCTATCATCATGTTCAAGTGTATCGCGAGAGCTACATAGATTTGGACTCTATTTTGTACAACGTGACCATTTGGGAAAAGACCTCATTCAACATCTGATTTACTACTAATACAAAATGTTTGTGCTTCTCATTATATATTGTGCATAAATTGACGTCAATAGAAGTACAAAACAATACTCATCACAAAATGTATTGTACCATTTGATTGTGTTTTCTTGTTTCTAGATATCTAATTCAACCCTCCAATGAAGAACTCAATCACCGTACAATCCAAACCAATGTAATTATGATACCTTTTTTACAACCTGTTGATTTATATTTATAATAGTAACCATAATGTTTTAATAAAGTTACTAATAAGTGGACCTATTTATTCCATAGTTTACCGTAACTCTCATTGCTATAATGCATACACTTAAATCATGGATACATTGCGACAATCCTTAAATTAATGTAGATTTGGTTTTCATCCTTGTGTGCTTGGGCATGTTTTTCAATTCAATACACTTTCATAAATACAATAACTTGTAGTTATCTTTAATCTCTCAACCGTAAAGTTTATAACCTTAATGCAATCTTAATCTTGTACTCAATGAGTTGCATCAAATAAGAAAGCAACTTAATAGAATTTATACTTCAATTCCGAAGATTCAAGCATGTGCCCTAGATACTAGGATTGTATACAAGCACGTGGAATAACATGTACAACATATATGCATATATAAATATGTATAGTATCAAACAAACAATGTAGGATTCAACTTTATGTCATTGACTAGACCTAAGATAGCTTATGTATAGTTATTCACATTCCATAGTTTAAGTGATTGACTAGACCTAAGGTAGCTCATGTATAATTCACACCATTAGTTTATTTACATACCAATATCATGGCTCAAGGACCACGATTCAACTTTGTTTGAGGATACTCCTTTTCATAGTTGTGCAATACCCATGTGCACTTGTCTTGTTGGGAGTTAAAGTTCTGTGTCACTATTTACGTTTGGTGAGGAAGTTATATGCTAAATTAACTTACTTTTTATGTTTGACATGCTTCAATTTAGAGTTAAATAATAGCGCTAATATAGTTATGCAAACATATGCATGAAGATTCAAGGATTGTTGAGTTATAACCACCCATGCATTGAGATAGATAGAAAAGTTTGTGCTCATGAACACTACTAGACAATTGTCGTTACTTGCACATGTAAGACATTTAAATGCTTAATATTGATTACAAATGCATTCATATTCTAAAATTTTAGGATTTCTTAATTTCCATGTAAGACAATTTCTTTGGGATTTCCGTTACATTGTCATGTCAAAAGATAATATTTGTGTCTTATGAATACAAGCTACTAAGTTTTGAAGAGTTCATTGGAATGGAATGTGGTGCAAATATAAAATTATGTTGTATAGAGTTGAAAGACCATCTATGATATGCCTTTTAGGGCTTTTAAATGTAGTTGAATCATTTTCTTCCATAAAATTTTACTTGGCAGGTTTACTCAAAGCACATGCAAAATTGGTAGAGTTTCCCATTGTATTTACACCAAAAGTTGGAAGTGATGATTAAAATATATAATCTCGAAATCAAATGGCATTAAGAAAAGGACAACTTAAATGTATTGTAAAGACCAACAAAATACAATTATATTCATCAATGTGTCAATCTTCCTTATATGCGGCATAAGTTGGTTTTGATCAAATACCTCTTATGGAACATCACATATTTCATGCAATTAAATACATTTGTGATATAGTAAGTAATCCATCCATAAATATGAATTCGTGTGACACAATTGGTTTTGTGATTAGAAATAAATGTGGTGTATGATATAGTAGGTAATCCATGAACATATATTAATTCGATGACACATTGGTTTTGTGATTAGAAATAAATGTGGTGTATAAATGCACTATTCTAGCGTAGGTAGACAAATTGTGAATATTCATACAACTATAATGGCACAAATAATATGAACTTATGTGTTTATCATTACGTCTTCTTTCATTGTTCCTCTTGCATGTGTTTGTCTTGTTTCCTTGTTTTTATCTCTTAGGTACAATGAGTAGAGAAAAGCATATAGCTTTAAATCTAAATCAACAATGTAAGAAGAACATGTAAATGTCAAGGTGGGGACCACTGGAGTTGGGTTGTCAAAGTTGTTGTACAGATAACATTTGAATGAGCTTGTGTGACTCTTGTTCAATAGAATATATATGACTACATGAAGTTCATGTTATAAACGAAGTTGAGCAAGTTGGATTTACATGGTAATGTACCTTATGATCAAAGCCCAATTACGAATTGCTGAGAGATGAGCTCAACATGGGCCAAATCGGCTGAAGAAGCTGAGAGCCGGATCGGTTGGAGACCGATCGGCTAAATAAGCCGAAAGCCGAATCAACTGGCCGTTAAAGGTCTATATTCCTATTTTAGTAATAGGAATATTATAGGCTATTAGTGTCAGGCTCATTTATGAGCATTGAAGTACTTGTCAATACTGCTGTCAGTCCTTTTGGAGACTTGCATAAAAAGTGCTCACTGAGCACATTGTATGCATAGAGTGTTCATTATTTTGAATCTAAGTTTGTTGTTTGCGCTCTCTGTCTCTATCTCTCTCTCTCACCATTCTTTGTGTTTACCTAATCGTCGAATTTCCGAATAACGGACTGTGTACTCCGTGTCTTTCGCTTACGCTTTCGCACACACATTCTTTTACATGGTATCAGAGCGCAATGGTTGAGAATCCTCTGCAACCGACTGAAAAAGAAAAGCAAACAAGACAGAGACAAGTTCTTCGTTTTCCGGAAAAGAAAGGACAGGAACATGGACAGTGGAATGGGAAGCTCACTTCCGACAGAAAAGCTTGATAGGAGCAACTATGCACCTTGGTCCTACAAGATGCACCAGTACATGCTTGGGCACGGTTACTGAAGTTACATGGAAGGAGCAAATGAAACATCACCGGATGTGACACACAGAGATTTCACGGCTTGGGAACAAGCAGCAAACATAATTCTTTACAACTTTGCATCATGTGTGAGTGACCAACTATTGAGCTACATCCGGGATGCGAAAATGTCGAAGGATGCTTGGGTAAATCTGAAGAAGATTTTTGCTGCAAGCACCATAGTTAGAAAGCTACAACTCAGACAAGAGTTGAGCAACATCCGACAGGGGGATATGTCGATGGCTGACTATACCTCCAAGATCAAGGAGATCTGCAACTCACTCGAGTTTGTCAACGTCACTGTTGAAGAAGACGAGATGGCGAACGTCTGCCTCGGTGTGTTTGCATCAAAGTTCAGAGCATTCCGAATGACAGTCTGCGTGACGGAGAATATGCCTTCGTTTTTTGAGCTACAATAGATCTTGCTCGTAGAAGAAAACCAGTCGGGTGTGTCAATGAGCACACACACCGACAACAAGATGTTGTACACGAAGGCAAATCGACCCCATAGTCGTGGTGGATGAGGCGGATTGGCACGCAATGGAGGTGGCCGACAGGAACAGAACCAGAGGCATAATAGAAATGCCGACAGTAGTTCCGAACCCTCCATGAGTAGGGGGAGTCAAGGCGGTGCCGGAAGTCGGCAAGGAAAAACCGCGACAAACTGCTGGTACTGTGATCGAAAGGGCCAAAAAAGAGCGATTGTGGGAAAAAGCGAGCCGATTCGGACAGAGCCGGATCGAGCCGAGGTATCGCAGATAAGCGTCAAAGATCGCAATACGTTGAAGGCTCAGGGCGAGCCGAAACGGGTCCTATTTTTGTAATGAAGCACAAAGCCAACTCGATGGCGGTGAACACCTCAAGGTCAAACGAGGTGTGGTATGTGGATTCAGGCGCATAGAACCACATGACAAATCACAAGGAGTGGTTCTCGACTCTTGAAAAGTCAGAGCAACCAAGGGTCATCGAAACTGGCGATGACACCCCTCACCCCATCGAACACATCGGAGATGTACCTTTGAGCCATGTTGACTAGAGAGCAATCATGAGGAATGTCTTGCATGTGTCGACAATCACCAAGAACCTGGTGTCGGTTGGACAAATTGTCGACCAGGGCATGCAAGTTTGGTTTATTCACCTTGGGTGCTTCATCATAGAAGAAAGCAAGATCATTGCGCAAAGGCACTGCTATGTTCGTCAAAGGGAAAAAATTCCAATTACAGATCGACTTATGGCACAAGCGGTTCAGCCACGTCAACTTCTTGCAGCTTCGGGAAATGCAGACGAAGAACATCGTTTTCGGCTTGCCAAAATTCAGTGGCCGAAAGGGCCAAGTTTGCGAGGTCTTCCAGTTAGGGAAGCATCACCAACTTCCATTCCCCAACGAGCGAAATCAAAGCCGAAATAAGCTCGATTTAATCCATTCGCATGTGTAGGGACCGGTATAGAACTTGAGCATCGGAGGGAGCCAATATTTCGTGATTTTCATCGATGACTTCACTCAGCATACCTGGGCATGCCTAATCGAGAAGAAGAGTGAAGTCTTCTCCTATTTTTTGAAGGTGAAGAGCCTTGCTGAACGAGAGACAAGCCAAAAGATCAGATACCTTAGGACTGAAGGCGGAAAGGAGTACTTTTCTGACCAATTCTCTAGTTATCTACAAAAGGAAAGAATTCAACGCGAATTCTCCTACAAATACATGCCGCAGTAGAAAGGTGTGGCTGAGTGGAAGAATCAGACAATCGAAGAAGCAACCAGGGAAATGCTCGAGGAGAAGCATATGCCAAAATTTTACTGGGCCGAAGTAGTCAGGATGGTTGTATACCTACAAAATCAGACATCTGCAAATGGAGGAGTGTCACCACATGAGTTGTACTTCTGGAAGAAGCCAAAATTGGCACACTTGAGGGTGCCGAAGGAGAAGCGAAGGAAGTTAGACGCTAAAGCTGAGAAATGTATCTTGGTCGGCTACTCGAATGAGCAGGTCCGAGTAAGTCGAGATGTTGTATTCGATGAGTCAACTTCATAGTACTTGCCTCCACCTCCAACCCCTCTTAACTCCATTCCAAATTCTGAGGATGAGATGCCCCTGGATGAAGAAGAAATCAGAACTCTAGAAGAGAATCCAATCTCATTTCGGCCAAGTGGGCCGAATGAGGGCTGAGTTTGAATGAACAATCGGATGTAGAGCTGGCGAGTAGTGGAGACTCTGTTGTGCAGTCTCCGTGCCAGAAACCGAGGAGATGGTTCACGTGCAAGGCAAAAGGGAAGATGAAGATGCCAGAATATGGCATAGAGGCTAGTGCATCGAATCTGAATGAATCCAACATGGCCAGGAATGAAGAAGAACATCTGGAAACGAGCTCGGAGTTAGCCAAGAGGGCCTTGAAATTGACAAACTAGACGTTGCGCCGATCCGTCCCCTAGAAGAACCCCTTAATTCGGTATGGATACAATGATTTTATGGCGCATCATTATGCGTATATGTCGAAGGTGGCGGAAGGGCGTAAGCTGGAGAGCTACACAAAAGCAACAAAGGTCGTGAATTGGCGTGCTGCTATGGAGGAAGAGATGTGAGCATTGGCAAAAAACGAGACTTGGGACTAGTTGACGCACCCACGGGTGTGAAGCCGATTGGATGCAGGTGGGTTTACAAGGTCAAGTACAACGCCGACGACTCTGTCAACCGATACAAGGCTCGATTTTTCCATTATGATGAGACATTCACACTAGTCGATGAAGACTGTCTATGTGTTGCTAGTCGTCGCCATGGCAAAGGAGTGGCACTTACATAAGATGGATGTAAAAAATGCGTTCCTACAAGGCGAGTTTCAGGAACATGTGTACATCGGCAGTTTGTCAACCGAAGAAGTCCCTTTACGGCTTGATGCAAGCCCCGCATGCTTGGAATGCAAAAATCATGTAGAGGTTGCGTAGGATGGGGTTTGCTCCATCAAAGTCAGACTCTTCATTTTTCATTCGGCAAAGTCGGACCGGACTGATAAGCATATTGCTATATGTCGATGATTTAATCATCACCGGTGCCGATCTCAAAGAAATCAGCCAAGTCAAGGTTGAAGTAGCCACATCACTCAAAATGAAGGACTTTGGAAACCTTGATTACTTCCTTGGGATCGAAGTGATCCACAACCCCGAAGGCATATTGATTAGAAAATGTCATTATGTGCTGAATATGCTCTTCAAGTTCGCAATGAAGGATTGTAAATCCGTCCCAAATATGAAGCTTCGCCCTTAATCTAGGAAGGTGTGCGAGCCGACACGGTTCTGACAGATAGTAGGAAGCCTCATTTACTTGACCATCACTCGGCCGTGTCACGGACACACCAACCATGGACTACGAAGGACCATGGATGACGAGGCTACAACCGATAACTAGAACTGGAAGTGATGAGGCTAGGAACTCTAGAAGTTATGAGCCACAAGACTATGAATATAGGAAGCTAAGGTTAACTAGAAAGCATGAAGACAAATATGAAGATCAAGAAGACAATATGACATGGAACAAGAATACTATATTGATGTTTCAATGACTGGTGTTAAATCCCTTGAAAGGGACCAAGGAGGTTACAAGTATTTATATTGTGAGCTGAAGTACATGCATTAGAATATTCTAGAGAATATTTTGGAGAATATTCTAGAAGTTTCTAGATCTTGAATATATAATCTACGAAGATATACATAATATGACCATGTATTTGAATGTGTTAGTTACAACATAACACTTGTCTATAATACACGAGGTCAAGAGTTCGAATCTTGACATAACCGTTGTCATGAAGAAAACCGTCCACAAGCGGAATCGGTGCACCGGAGCATAGGAACCGGCTCTTCATGCACGTACACCTTGTGTTGTACATAGGAGAGAATTAGGGACATGGGAGATCCTAGGTAGGTAGGAAGTTAATAGGAAACGGCTCCCTTCTTGCCTATAAAAGGAGGGGGACGAGGAGGAGGAAGGGATCGCGGAGAGTCGAGGACGAAGTGCTGTCGGTTTGTGGGCGAAGGCTTCTCTCTCTCTCTGGCTCGCAAAATCCGTAGCTTCTTGCTGTGCAGGTTTCGGGAGGCTCGCGCTGCTTTGAGGAATGCCCGAGTGCTTCCGGCAGCACCTCCAACCTACTCTTTCCTTTCTGTGCGCTTACGAACAGGCATCGGCATCTGTTCGCCGGCCTGTTCGGTTGTAACCAACCTCCTGTTTTGTTGTTTGTCTTTGTTAATACATACATACATTCGTGTCTCTCTGTGTCGTTGTCCCACTCGCGTCTTTGTGTTGAAGGGCCGTGTCCCTGTGAATCTGCTCTCGCCCGTAGCGGGTCTTTTCTCCTTTCTCTCTTGCCCTTCGGTACAGGACCCCCGAGGTCCCGCCTCATTCCACGCATCCGCGAGGAATACCTTGACACCGTTGTCGTGTTGGTGACTTTACAACCGCCTTTTCGAAAGCGTCATGGTGCAAGGATGAGCAGAAGTACAAAATAAAAATTGATTGATGACTGAGCGAATTCTCACCAGAAAAAGCAACATGAATGCACTAACGGGCGTGAGAAACCATGTGTTGTCCTCACTGGAGACACGAACCCCAACGAGCATGAGCGATCATGTGTGGCCCTATCCAGAGACTAGGTGAGCGACCATGTGCGGTCCTCACCGGAGACTGGAACACCAACGCACGTGACTGACTATGTGGTTCTCACTTGGAACTAGAACACAAACGAGAGTGAGCGACCAAGCGGTCCTCACTGAGAACTGGAACACGAACAGGTTGAGCGACCATGCGGTGTCTTGAAGATTTTCGGAAACAGTGTGAAAATCGAGTGGAACGAGGGAAATCGAGAAGATGCAATATGCACATGTATGAAAGGAGTGATGGTTAGATGTGTATGTTAACACATTGTAAAAGATTGCTTGCGGAAGCGTTAGAAAGAACAATACAGAGAGAGAGAGAGAGAGAGAGAGAGAGAGAGAGAGAGAGAGAGAGAGAGAGAGAGAGAGAGAGAGAGAGAGTACGCGGGAGAGACACAGAGAGAGAGAGAGCAAGACATACTATTTTTCAAAATTATATGAATACTCTGTGCTCTGTATCTACAACGCGCTCATCAACGCTATTTATACAAGTCCACATGGGACTGTTAGAAGTACGGTGTACTTCAATGCTCACACGAGCATCTGACACTAACTACGAGACTATAACTGCCTAGTAGTCTAACCTATACTAGGCTTCCGGTTACGGATTGGATCCGGCACACCGGCTCCCCAACTCACCGGTCCTTATTGCTTACCGGCTTGGTTGCTCAGCAGCATACCGATTCATCTCGCTTACCGGCTCAGGCTTATTCAGCCAATCCGGCTCCGGTTGAGCTTGCCGCTCAACACTCCCCCTCAAGCTCAACCTGAGGTAGGGTCGTAGTGTCAACCTCTGTGGCAGCCGGTTCTTCCAACCAACTTCTCTTGGCGTCGCTTCGCCTTGCTCACGCTCCTTGTCCGGTCCGGTCCCGTTTGCCGCGACCCGTTTGGTTCTGCGCACCTCGACCTTCGGTATGTCTGCTCAATAGGCCCATCTCAGCTCCTTCGCTGCTATGACTCCGGCGCTTGCCGATCCGTCGGTTCCACCGCGATGGCATCGACTTCCGCTGCGTCCGTGTCTCCTTGGCCTCTCGTTGATCCGACTCATTCGGATCCATTTGTTAATCCGAATCGGCTGTCTCCGACTCGTTCCAGCTCTTGTCCGAATCGGTGTCCTCCGATTCGATTTTCGGCTTTAGGCCTCTCACCACATCGGACCATGTCCAGGTCTTGGCCTTCTCCATGCTTCCCTTGGCTTCTTCAGCGGGTTCACCAAAGTCGAATTCTTCATTCGACACCGCATCATGGCCATTACGATCGTGATGACCTCCGCATAGCATGTACTTCTCTTCCTGAGTGTACACTTCTTCTTCACAGCCGCTCACTCCGACCTGTTTGGATGTGCCAACTTCCTTCATCGACTCGGCTTCATTTTTCTTCTTGTCTCCACCTTTACCGGTTCTTCTCTTACCTACGGGTTCAATAGTTTTTTTGCCTTTGCCCATTTCGGTAGTGTCTTTGCCCTTGCGTCTCCCCCTCAAGTGTGGCACGTCGAGATGCTGAACACCAAGCATTTCGGTAAAGTGCTGCAACTTGTCCGACCCGAGCGGCTTGGTGAAGATGTCGGCAACGTGCCGATCCGTGTGAACATACCGTAGTTCAACTTCACCGCTCAAGACCTGCTCACACACGAAGTGATAATGCACTTCTATGTGCTTTGTGCGAGCATGGAACACAGGGTTCTTGGCGAGTTGCATGATGCTGAGGTTATCGCAGTAGATCAGGATCAGGGTCGGTAACTCGATCCACAGGTCTTGTAGTAGTCGTCGAAGCCAAATGGCTTCGCAGGTGGCAACGGTCACGCCCCGGTATTCAACCTCAATGCTGGACCTCAATGCTGGATAGAGCCATTGTTGGCTGCTTTTTGCTGCTCCACGCAACAGCCACGCTCCCAAGAGAAAACATAAAGCCGGAAGTTGAGCGACGATCCGTTGCATCGCCAACCCAGTCGGCATCCGTGTAGCCAACAAGCTCTTCGGTTATACCTTGCCGGTATAAGAGCCCCTGGTCCTTAGTGCCGCTTACATACCTCAGTATTCGTTCCTCGCACTGAAGGTGCTCCACGGTCGACTTCTGCATGAATTGGCTTACCACTCTGACCATATAGCTAATGTTGGGTTGGGTGATGGTCAAGTAGATTAGGCTTCCGACTATTTGTCGAAACCTTTTCTCATCGCAGGCTGGTCCGGAGTTGGGACGGATCTTCTGATTCCGGTCCAGGGGTGTGGAGATAGCTCGGCATTCCGTCATGCCGAACTTGTACAGTATATTCAACACATAATGGCGTTGAGAAAGCATTATGCCGTCGGGGGTGCGGATCACCTTGATCCCCAAAAAATAATGAAGGTCCCCCAAGTCCTTCATATCGAATGCGTCTGACAACTGGGACTTGACGCGGTTGATTTCCGGAAGATTTGGGCTAGTGATGACTAAATCATCAACATAGAGTAAGATACATACCGGACCGTTTGAGCCTTGACAGATGAATAGGGAAGAGTCCGACTTAGAGGCAACAAACCCCATCTTTCGTAACCGGTGCGTGATCTTAGCATTCCAAGCACGAGGGGCTTGCTTCAAGCCATACAACGACTTCCTCAGCCGGCATACCGCCGACTTGTTCACCTCCGACTGAAATCTTGGGGGCTGAGTCATAAAGACTTCTTCTTCAAGATCTCCTTGAAGGAAGGCATTCTTCACATCCATCTGATGAAGATGCCACCCCCTTGCCGCAGCAACCGCCAGTACCACACGAACCGTCGTCATCTTCGCTACAGGAGTGAAGGTCTCGTCGTAGTCGATTCCGTGGGTCTGCGCATATCCCTTCGCCACTAACCGGGCCTTGTACCAGTTAATGGTACCGTCAGCATTGTACTTTACCTTGTACACCCACTTGCATCCGATCGGTTTATAGTGACGGGGAGAGTCAACCAGGTCCCAAGTTCCGTTGGCATCTAGTGCCCGCATTTCTTCCTCCATAGCGGCACGCCAAATTGCGTCCTTTACCGCTTCTGTGTAGCTCTCCGGCTCACGCACTTCCGCGACCTTGGTCATGTACGCATAATGATCCACCATGTACTCGTTATACCCGTACTGTTTAACGGGATCCTTTTGGCGGGTGGACCGGCGTAACTGACCGTTACCCGGTATGAGACCCTTCTTGGCCGGTTCAGTCTTCGTTCCCGAAGATCTGCCTATGTCCTTGCCGAAGTTAGGTACGCACCAATCCGACTCATCATTGCCGGTCTCGAATTCCGGCATCTTCTGCTTCCCTTTCTCTTTGCGTGTGAACCGTCTCCTCGGTTCCTTGTGCGGGGAGAGCACGACAGAGTCTCCACTACTCGCCATCTCATCACCTAACTGGTTGGACTGATCCAGTCTCATTCGGTCCGCTTAACCGGAATGATTCCGGACTCTCATCTTGAGTCCTGGCTTCATCTTTCTCTACCTGGGCCGGTTCAGGCTCACTAGCCCCATCCTCTGACATCGGGTCGGGATTGGAGGTCGGAGTTGGTAAGGAATACCACGATGCCGATTCATCAAACTCGACATCTCGGCTGACTCGAACCTGCTTCGTCCGGGGGTTATAACACTTATACCCCTTTTGCTCTTGAGCATAGCCGACTAGGATGCATTTTTCCGATTTTGCATCCAGCTTTCTCCGCTTCTCATCCGGCACATGTACATACGCTATGCTGCCGAATATCCGGAGGTGTCTCAAATTCGGCTTGCGCCCGAAATACAGCTCGTGAGTTGACACCTTGTCCCCGATCCGGTTCTAGATGTAAACGGCCGTTTGGACCGCCTCCGCCCAGTAGAACTTGGGCATGCTCTTTCCCTCCAGCATTGCCCTAGCCGCGTCAATCAACGACCGATTCTTCCTTTTGGCCACACCGTTTTGTTGCGGTGTGTATCTGCAGCTGAATTCTCGCCGAATTCCTTTTTGTTGCAGATAGCTATTGAATTGGCCGGAAAAGTACTGTTTTCCGCCATCCGACCGTAGGCATTTGATCTTGCTCTCCGATTCCCGTTCCACCATCTTCTGGAGGCTCCGGAAACACTCGAAGACTTCGCTCTTCCGCTCAATGAGGTAGATCCATATATGCCGCGTGTAGTCATCGATGAAGGAGACGAAATATTGACCCCCACCAATGCTAACATTTTGTGCCGGTCCCCACACATCTGAATGGATAAGATCGAGCTTGTTACGACTTCGATTTCTTTCGGTGGGGAATGGAAGCCGGTGTTGCTTCCCGAGTTGGCAAGCTTCACAAATCTGGGCTCTCCGGCCGCTAAACTTCGGCAAACCGAAAACGACTTGTTCCGTTTGCAGGTCTTGAAGCCTCCGGTAGTTGACGTGGCCGATCCGCTTGTGCCACAGGTCGATATCCGACTCGACCTTCTGTCCTTTGGCGAACAATGCGGTGCCGACATCATTGGTGTTGAGGATAAACATCCTCCCATCTTTGCGCCCTTGTGCAATAACTTCGCCCTCATCCTCAATGACGCACCCGAGGTGCGTAAACCGCACTTGCATCCCCTGATCGACGATCTCTCCGACCGACATCAGGTTCTTCGTGATCGTCGGAACATGTAATACATTCATCAGCTTCCCCCTCTGTCCGACGTGGCTCAAAGGGACTTCTCCGATGTGCACGATCGAGTGGGGAGTGTCGTCTCTGGTTTCGACAACTCCCGGTTGATCCGGCTTCTCCAAAGTGGAGAACCACTCCCCGTGGCTCGTCATGTGGTTCGATGCGCCGGAGTCAACGTACCACACTTCCTCCGATTTGGAAGTGGTCTTCTTCATTGAGTTTGCCTTGTGCTTCATCACCAAGGCTGGCCCCTTACCGTTCTTGGATCCTCCCGATCCGTTTGCGTAGTGCGAGCTTTGCCGGCCTTCCTTACCGGTCTTGCCGGATCCGGATTTGTCCGAATCGGCATGCTTTCTCCAGCACTCGCTTTCCCTGTGGCCCTTTTTGCCACAATACCAGCATTCTATAGCGGATTTGTCTTGTCGGCCTCCGGCACCACCTTGACTCCCTCTGCTTGTGGAAGTCCCAAAACTGCTGTCGGCACGCTCACCGTGCCTTCATTCCTGCTCTTGCCGGCCGCCTCCATTGCGTGCCGACCTGCCTCATCCACCACGCCCGGGGGACCGATCCGCTCCCGTGTACAGAATCCAGCTGTCTGGGGATGCACTGGTAGATGCATTGGCGTGGTTCTCCTCTACAACAAGCATCGACTGTAAGTTGAAAAATGAGGGCGTATTCTCCCTTGTACAAACCGCAGTCCGGAAAGCTCTGAACTTGGACGCTAGGCCTCCAAGACAGACCAACGCCATCTCGTCTTCCTCTACGGTGACGTTAATAGAGGCAAGCGAGTCACAGATCCCTTTGATCCAGGCTCTGTAATCTGCCACCGACATGTTCTTCTATCGAACATTGCTCAACTCCTGTCTGAGTTGAGGCTTCCGGGCAGTGGTGCTTGTGGTGAAAACCTTTTTCAAGTTTCCCCAAGCATCCTTCGGTGTCTTGGCGTCACGGATATGGCTGAGCAGCTGGTCATCGACACTGGACGCGAAGCAGTACATCACCCTGCTTGCCGCCTGTTCCCACACTGGGAAGTCCTTGTGTGTCGTCTCCGGTGCTGAGTCGTTCACTCCGTCGACATAACTCCAGTAGCCATGCCCAAGCAGGTACTGGTGCATCTTGTATGACGAAGATGCGTAGTTGGTTCTCTCGAGCTTCTCCACCGGGAGCGACGTAGCCATACCTCTGTCCATTTCTCCTTTTGTGTCTGCTTTTCGATCTGTTAGGGTTTCCTTCACAAGTGTAGATGTCTGCAACAGAGGTTCTCAACCCATGCGCTCTGATACCATGTAAAAGATTGCTTGCGGAAGCGTTAGAAAGAACAATACAGAGAGAGAGAGAGAGAGAGAGTACGCAGGAGAGAGAGAGAGAGAGAGAGAGAGAGAGAGAGAGAGAGAGCAAGACACACTATTTTTCAAAATTATATGAATACTCTGTGCTCTGTATCTACAACGCGCTCATCAGCGCTATTTATACAAGTCCACACGGGATTGTTAGAAGTACGGTGTACTTCAATGCTCACACGAGCATCTAACACTAACTACGAGACTATAACTGCCTAGTAGTCTAACCTATACTAGGCTTCCGGTTACGGATTGGATCCGGCATACCGGCTCCCCAACTCACCGGTCCTTACTGCTTACCGGCTCGGTTGCTTACCGGCATACCGATTCATCTCGCTTACCGGCTCAGGCTTATTCAGCCGATCCGGCTCCGGTTGAGCTTGCCGCTCAACACACATGAATGTGCATGTGTAATTTGTGTTTAGGTGTTCATTACACAAATATATAAAATAAGCCTAAGGCATACAATGAGGTGCAAGTAAGGTTTTGAACCTTACATACCTCTAAGATAGGAGGCAATTGACATACCATTAGACTAGGTTATTTCCTTTAAAACTTGTTTTCTTCATTGTACTTTTCACACGAACAGCTGGTACATGAGAGCTTGGATGAGGTACATGGTTATCATGCATTGCATGTGATGCATGAGCGCCAAATGGCAATCATGCATTGTATGCATCTAATACACCCTCACATGCACATATGCATGGCGGCATCTATATAAGAAGGAGAGGAAGGGAAAGGAAATCAAGTAATGTATGCAATCAATAATAATTAATAAATCTTAGTTATCTCATTGGCAATGTGTCTTGTATCTCAACTTTGAAGTCAAAAGTTCAAACCGGGAATTCGTCCTGTCTGTATGTATCTATCAATCTATCTTTAATAATTTTCGCATGTGCTAGTCCTTCCGCCGTTCCATTGTCTTGAATGATCCTTTCAATCCTCCATCACCACTTGCGGATAGAGGTCGGTGCTTGTCTGTGCACGTGTAACGCGCACATCGCAACGTTTGGCACATGTGTCACATGCTTCAACACATCTTTGAGGTGCGGTAAATATATATATATGTTTTTTCTCTCTCTCTCTCTCTCAGTCAACCCACACAGGCATCTTCGACAAAAAGCAGGACCCGATTGTAAACCCAAACAACGGTTGATTCCTTACAAGCACAAGGCACCCGATCCATCCTCCTTGGTCAAAGACCCCGGTGGTCCCGTTCGACCGACCCGCAGGCGTGGATCTCCATGACAACGGCCCTCACTGAGAACTAGATCACGAACATGCATGAGTGACCATGTGCAGAACTCAATGGGAACGGAACAACAACAAATGAAGGAGTGTAGGTGAAGCGGTCGACTCGACTTCTTCTATCATGAGTGGGTAAATAGTCGAGGTTGACCCAAAACATGGCACAAACAATAGTGCTAGTGAGAAACTGACGCGATCCTCACCAGGAAAGTGAGCGGTTGTGACCCCCATCGGAACTAGAAGGTAAGCGATTGAAATCGCGCCTCGTCTAAAGAAAGTAGAGCGAAATGTAGACCAAAATGGAAATGAAGTGCAAGCGAACAATGACTCAATCCTCACCAAGAGGAAAGTGAGCGGTTGTAACCACCACCGGAACTGGGAAGGTGAGCGATTGAAATCGATCCTCGCCAAATGAAAGTGGAGTGAAACTTGAACTGAAATGAAAATGAAGTGCAAACGAGTAATGATTCGACCCCCCTAGGAAAGTCAGCGGTTGTAACCCCCACGGGAATTGTGAAGGTGAGCAATCGAAATCAAACGATGCAATCCTAATCTTAGATAAGATGACGGGAATGCATTCAACTATAATTGTAATATGCTTCATTGTACATAATGTGTAATTCGAATCCAACTTAACAAATTTAGAAATGCAATTTTTTTACTATATTTGTCTCTAAATCTTAGAAAGATTGCTATGTCGATTTTGTAAATAGGATTTTTGGATTAATTAGGATGCCAGCATGGATCTGGAGATTGAATAGTTGGATGTCAAGACCACATTCTTGCACGGGGAGCTGGATGAAGAAAGCTACATGTAGTAGTCGGAAGGCTTTGAGGAGAAAGGGAAAGAGAACATGGTGTGTCAACTGAAGAGAAGCTTGTATGGTTTGAAACAAGCTCCACGCCAGTGGTACAAGAAGTTCGAATCCTTCAAACGTGGAACATGGGTTCTAGAAAACACAGGGGGAAAACACAGGCGGACCACTGTATGTCCGTCAAAAGGTACAATGAAAGTGACTTCTTGATTCTCTTATTATATGTTGACGACATGTTGATAGTCAGTCAAGATACAAGGAAGATCGAAAGCTTGAAGAAAGCTCTAGGCAAATCGTTTGCCATGAAAGATATTGGACCGGCAAAGCAGATCTTAGGGATGCACATAGTTCAAGATAGAACTAAGAAAGTGTTGTGGATGTCACAAGAGAAATACGTAACTAAGATCCCAGAAAGATTCAACATATTGGAAGCAAAGCCGATCGGTTTTATGCTGCGACTAACTGCAAGTTAAATGCAAAGCAATACCCGAGAGGAGAGAAAGAAAAGGCTGAGATGAGGAAAGTACCATATGCCTTAGCCTTCGGTAGCCTAATGTATGCTATGTTCTGCATGAGACCAGGCATAACTTTTGTTGTGGGAATAGCAAGCCGATACATGAGTAATCCAGGACGAGAACACTTGGCAGCGGTGAAATGGATACTCAGGTACTTAAAAGGCACCTTGGGTGTGTGTCTTCAGTATGGTGTCGCAAAACCCATGCTTGAAAGGTTTATAGACTCAGACATGTCAGGGGATGTAGACTCAAGCTCATCCAGGTCAGGGTACGTCATGAACTATGCACGGGGAGTAGTGTCGTGGTAGTAACGACTACAGAAGTCTGTGGCCTTGTCGACCACAGAGGCAGAGTACATGGCAGCGGTAGAGGTTGGCAAAGAGCTGATTTGGATGAGAAACTTTCTCAGCGAGTTGGGGATGAAGCAAAGGGATTTCTTGCTTCATTGTGACAGCCAGAGTGCCATACATCTAGCCAAGAATGTTGCATACCACTCCCGGTCCAAGCACATAAAGAGAAGGTATCACTGGCTGTAGGAGAAAATCCACCATTTCATAAAGTTGGAAAGTCGCCACATTTAGGCTCTAATCCAAAAGTTACAAAGTTTATTTTCTCGGAAAAAAAAACAAATAATGTATTTTATAACAATCAATCTTCATACGAAGTGACATATTTCCAAACATAACCTTTATGTCATTCAAGTATTACAAGCTGTGATTTTATTGCAATTTGATACCAAAATTACATTCAAGAGTTTAGGATTTACAGAAATCACTCCTTTCATGATCAAGAATCGCTACTATAACTAATATACAAGGTTGATTGTTCCTCGTCATCTTCAAAGGTACCTATCAAAGCATTGTCCTCATGTAAAACCAAATGGTGTGATTCCAAATTATGTGTTGAGGATCTTGTTCTCCTTCGACTTGAGACCCGCTGTAGAATCAATAATTTCTCCTTTATTATATCTATTGTTGACTTCCTCAAATGTCCAGCTTTTGCTTGAGCAAAGTCGTAAACAATAATATCCACCTACCTAATGTCACGGCATGATGTGTTAGGAATGTTTCTTTTACTCTTTCTATTTCCCCTTGACCTTGGACATTCCATCATCTCTAACGCTGTCGTGAAGATTTTCGGCAACAATGTGAAAATCGCGTTGAGCAGACATAATCGAGAAGGTGCAATGTGCACACATGTGAAAGGGGTGATGGTTACACGTGTACACTAGTATGTTGTAAATAGGAGCTAAATGAGAATCGTAAAAGAACGGCTAGATGTAAGGTTAAACATGTGCACCTATGATGTGGACTTACTTGCACATTACACAAACACTTGTAAATATGAAAGTATTCATGCCTAGGGCCTAGTGGCATTTTTGTGTATAGAGAGGGGTGCAAGTAGAGTTTTGAATCTTGCACCTCAAAGATAGGAAACATTTGACTTACCATTAGGGCCACTATCAAGTGCTTTAAATTTTATGTGTTTTCTTTTCATATTCAAATTACATAGAAAACAACCATACAAAACCGTGTGCAGCAAGCCATGGTTCTAAGCCCATGGTTTTGTGCATGCCACAAGGAAAACCGTGCGCACGTTTTGTGCATGTTAGAAGCATGGACAGATCTATAAAAACCCCTAGTAGGGCTTGTGTAAGGGGGGCTCAATTTGGAGATAATCATCATCAATAATATTATAATACTTTTCTTATTCTTCGTCTCATCTAACTTCTTCTCACGACTTGAACAAATTTAATCCAATCTTACATTCATCGCCGTCTTTTCGCTAATTTCACAAACGTCCTCCTTGGTCCAAGACCTCGGTGGTCCCGCTTGAGCGAAGCACGCACGAACGTGAATTTTCATGACATGCACGTTGTCGTGAAGATTTTTAAGCAAAGGTGTGAAAATCGCATGGAACGGAGAAAATTGAGAAGGTGCAATGTGCACATGAATGAATGGGACAATGGTTACACTTGTACATTAGCATGTTGTAAATATGAAAGAAATGAGCACCCCTAAGGCCTAGTAGCATTTTCGTGCATACCAAAGGGTGCAAGTAAGGTTTGAACCTTGCACCTCCAAGTTAAGACACAATTGACTTAACATTAGGCTAAGTCGTTACTTGTTGTACTTTCATCATTATATTTTTCACATGTAAATGCTCATACATGAGAGCTTGAATGAGTGACATGCTCATCATGCATCACATGCAATGCATGAGCACCAAATGGCAATCATGCATTGCATGCATCTCATGCATTGTATGCATGTCTTACACCCTCACATGCATCATATGCATGGGGGCATCAATATAAGAAAGGAAGGAAGGGAAAAGGGGCTAGGATCAATCTACGCATCAATCAAGCTATGTATTGAATCAACATCTTAATATTAAAAGACCTACTTATCTTATTGGTGACTTGTCTTGTTTCTCAACATTGATGTCAAGGGTTCAAACCCGGAATTGGAATTTCCATCCATCTATATATCTATCTTAAACACTTCCTCAATCTCCGTCTCTCTCTCTCTCTCTCTCTCGTTTCACTCCAGACATAATTGTTTACATTCTATAGCTCATTGGAAAGCTCTTTTAGAGAGCTTTCTAAGGAATGTTCATTTACTGAATTCCGTTACCGTGGCGAGAAGTTATGAGCATTTTCGTCCGCATCCATCTTTGCCCCACGGCTCCTCAAACGCAAGGTAGATTTTGAAGCCCTAAATCAAGTAAAGGTACATTCTCTCTCTCCCTCTCTCTCTTCTTGTAGGGTTTGGTCCTACAACGACACACACTCGTAAGGCCTCCTCAAAGTTCGGGAGTATGATTGATAATGAACCAAAATCACCAACAAATGTTGATTCCAATGTAATAAACACAATGGACAAAATGCTTATGAGTCACTTGATTTCTCTTCAAGAAACCATAAACAAGCAAGGTGAAGAGATTAGGATGTTAATGAAAGAGAATGCTAAGATCCAAACTATTGCAATTGAGAATGAAATTCTTAAGAAAGTGGTTGCAAAACTTGAAGAAGAGATTTAGGAATGTAAAAGAGCTTCTTTCGAAACAAATGAGCGCCTTAATAAGATTGAGTTAAAGGAAGCATTAAAAGAATAAAAATTAGACACGATGAGGTGGGATGTAAGTGAGATGAAAAATGTATGTACAACGAAATCATGGGCCGATGTATGTGGTGGGGATGGGGTATCAAACTCATCTAATATGCATGTGATGCATCAAGAGAAGAATATAGAAAGCATAGATGCCCAAGAATTGAAAGAGCGTGAACGAAGATCAAAGAACATTGTTATCCGTGGGATTAAAGAGGAGAGTATGGAAACACCTGCTTCCCTTGGAAAGGCCATTGGTGATTTTTTTAGCATGCATTATGGGATGTCGGATGTGAATGTATATGGGGCACACCGAGTTGGGAAACATAGTGTTACTCGCTCTGGAAAAAGGCCCATTGTATGCACAATGACGGATGATACAAAGCAGCAGATCATAGTCGAAAATAGTTGGGTATACCTCAAAGGTACGCAATGCTTTGTGAGTGAAGATCGTACTATCTCACAACAAAATGCTTGTTGTAAAGCATATGAAGAAAGATTAAAAAATAAGGTTAAGGATGTGCTTAAATATGGAAATGTAGGCAAATAGGGACACATGAGCTATGAGACTAAACCACGTCTTTTACGACTATGTTTTTGGAATTGCAATGGATACCCATGGAATGCGGGATTCGTCATAGAGGAGTTCATCGATGACTCGGATATCACACTTCTTGTTGAAACATGGGAGCATGATACTCAAAGGATTCAAGGTTTAGGAAACTATAATGTACACTCTTTGATATGGGAGAAAAATTCAAGACAAAGAAGAGGACAAGGAGGGGTGGCATGTTTGATTAAGAAGGAAATAGAGAAATACGTGTCAATCATTAAAAATGATGAACATAAATGCTACATATGGCTCAAAATAGAAACACCTAATGATTTGCCCACTTTTGTCGTTGAATGTTACATTCCTCATCAAGATTCTAACTTCTATGGTTGTTTGGATAAAGATCAACCTTTTGCGAATCTAGAAGATGATATTGCTTATTTCAAATCCAAAGGGGAAGTTATTGTCTTTGGTGACATGAATGCTCGTACAAGAAGTTTCCAACTTGATTCACAAGAATCTTTCATGCCACATATCTCAAGGATGCAAGAGGATATGCAAATGTATAGTCGATCTTCTAGCGATGAAAAAGATCCGGTTAGCGAGGCCGAGATGCCTCCAGATGAGCCTGAAATCGGGCCCCACGAAGAGAGTCCGGTTTCATTTCGATTAAGCGGACCGAATGAATGACTGAGTCGGTTCGACCAGTCCGATGAAGAGTCAGCGAGTAGTGGAGACTCGGCCGTGCATTCCCTGCGTAGGAAGCTGAGGAGACGACTTACGCGCAAAGAAAAAGGGAAGAAGAAGGTGTCGGATTACGGCACGGATAGGAACGAGTCGGATCTACGCGAGTCCGACTCCGAGGGAAGTGATGACGGGCCTTCGAGAGCAAAGTTTGCATCGGCTAAGAAAGCCTCAACATTGGCTAAGAAAGCCTCAACATCGGCTAATGAGCAATTACGTTGATCAACCCGCTAGAAGAACCCAGTTGTGTGGTTCGGTTATAATGAGTACATGGCGCATGACTATGCGTACATGACTCGTGTTGCGGATGTGCGTGAGCCAGAGAGCTATGCAGAAGCGGCGAAGGATGCGAATTGGTGCGCCGCAATGGAGGAAGAGATAGGCACATTAGCGGAAAATGAAACCTGGGACCTGGTTGACGCACCGAAGGGTGTGAAGCCGATTGAATGCAGGTGGGTGTACAAGGTCAAGTACAACACCGACGACTCGGTCAACCGATACAAGGCCTGATGAGTAGTGAAAGGCTACGCGCAAAAACACGACATCAACTACGATGAGACGATTGCGACGGTCGCGAAGATGACAATCGTCCGTGTTTTGCTCGCGGTAGCTGCTGCAAAGGGTTGGCACTTACATCAGATGGATGTAAAGAATGCATTCTTGCAAGGTGAGCTTGAGGAATAGGTGTACATGGTCCAGCCCCCCGGATTTCACTCTGGAACGAACACCTCGGCGGTGTGTTGATTGAAGAAGTCCCTTTACGGCCTGAAGCAAGCCCCACGTGCCTAGAATGCGAAAATCACGCAGCAACTGCGTCAGATGGGCTTTGCGACGTCGAAATCAGACTCCTCACTATTCATCCGGAAAGGTCGACTCGGGCCGGTTAGTATTCTACTTTATGTTGATGACTTGGTCATCACTAGCGCCGACCTAAATGACATCAATCGCGTGAAGCTCCAACTTGCAGCATCATTCGACATTACTTCCTCGGGATCGAAGTGATTCGCACCCCCGAAGGCATACTGATTAGCCAATGACATTACGTGCTGAGTATGCGCTTCAAATTCGGGATGGCAGACTGTAAGTCTGTCTCGAATCCTTTGGATAGAACCATCAAGCTTCGCCCCGACTCCGGAAAGGTATGCGACCCGACGAGGTTCCGACAGATCGTCGGAAGCCTTATATACTTGACCATCACTCGACCAAATCTCAGCTACCCAGTCGGGGTGATTAGTCACCGAGGAGCACCTTTAGTGCGCGCAACGCGTACTCCAGTATGTCAGTGGCACTAAGGACAAGGGGCTACCATATCGGTTCGGTACAACCCTGCAGTTGATCGGATACACCGATGCCGACTGGGCCAACAACGTCACCGATCACCGATCCACGTCCGGCTTTGCGTTTTCTCTTGGGAGTGCCGCAATCGCGTGGAGTAGAAAGAAGCAGCTGACAGTTGCGCTGTCGAGCACCGAAGCCATATGGTTGAAGCGGCTACTTAAGGATCTGCAGGTAGAGGTGTCCGATCCAACGACTATCTACTACGACAACCTCAGCAGCATCCAGCTCGCCAAGAACCCCGTTTTCCACGCCCAGACTAAGCACATTGAGGTGCACTACCATTTTGTCCGTGAGCGTGTTCTCTCTGATGAAGTCGAACTTCAGTATGTTCCGACGGATCGGCAGGCCGCCAACATCTTCACCAAGCATCTTGGTCTGGACAAGTTGCGGCAATTCTCGGGTGCGCTTGGGTTGTGTCACCTCGATGTGCCGAACTTGAGGGGGAGAGACGTCCCGAATGACCACGGAAGAGGGAGAGAAGTTCCGGAAGACGAAGACCGTGACGTTGAGTTGGATGACTAATTCGATTTTGGATTGGCTGAAGAAGCCGAGGGCGGATCCGCGGAAAAGTTCGAAAGCGGACATAAGGGGAGCAGTCGAAAGGAAGAGCCGAAGCCAACCAAGTGTTGGGGAGACAAAGCCATCAAGCGAGAGAAGATTGAAGACGAGTTGGAGACAGTCAACTCGGCCGAGAGCGAAAACCGATCGGAGGAAGCCGAGTTGGTTTGGATGTTTGATTCGGATACACTGAATCAACCAAGGGCCAAGCGGAAGAGAATGCAACAGAAGAGGCGCCAACACCGCAACAACAAGGAAGCTGAGAAGGGCCGTGTGAGCAGATAAACCGACCGGAAGGGTTGAGGCGCGCGGAATTGAACGGGTCAAGAGCGCGAGCGAGGTGTGAAGCCAAGAGGAACCGAAGCACAGATCCGGAAGAGCAGATGGAACCTCAAGTTGAGCTTGAGGGGAAGTTTTGAGATACAAGCTCAACATTGGCCAGATCGACTGTGCAAGCCGAGAACTGGATTGGTTGGGACCGATCGGTTAGGCTGGACCGGTGCGTAAAATGGATGCGTAAACCGGTATGCAAACCGGTGCGTAACGAGAGGCCGTATCGGTGTGTAAACCGAAAGGCCATTGGAGAGATATTCCTTTTAAGGAATAATTTTGGGAGTGAGTGATGAGGCTCATTTATGAACAATCAAGTACTTTCAGTAATTGTGTCAGCCCGATTGTCAGGGCTTGTATAAAAGGTGCTCACTGAGCACGATGTATGTACAGAGTTAGTATTTTTGAATTGAGGTTTCTATGTGTTCTCTATCTGTCTCTCCCGCGTACTGTGTATATTCAATCTTTCCGTTAAACCCGCGTGTTTTTTGTGTGTTTGGTTTCCTATTGCTTCCGCACATAATCTTTTACACATAAGAAAAGTACACCATACTACCCGCGGGCAAACGGATTGGCAGAATCGACTAACAAAACTCTCCAAACAATCCTAAAGAAGATCGTCAACGAGAACCGCATCGATTGGGATGACAAGCTCCAAAAAGCGTTATGGGCTTATCGCACTACATTCAAAACGAGCATTCAATCCACCCCCTTTCGGATGGCTTTTGGTCTCGAGGCCGTTATGCCCATTGAGTTCCAAGTTCCGAGTCTCCGAGTTCAAGTTAAAGCACGGCTCCCCAAAGCCCAATCCGAACAATTGAGGCTAGAACAACTTCTCGAACTTGGCGACGATCGAGTAGCGAGCATGGCCCAACTTGAACAGCGCCAATGACAACGGAAAGCCTTTCTGGACCGACATCGGAAGGGATTGGAACAAGAGCTAACCATAGGCAAACCGGTCCTCGTTTTCCAGACGTGACTCGGTGCTATGCCAGGAAAGTTACGATTTCGATGGACCGGCCCCTTCTGGATTATTGACGAGTTTAATGGCACGTTCCAGCTCGGCACCCTCGTCGGGGAAATTGTCAAAAGCTGGGTGAATGGATTCCGACTGCAACCGTACTAGGGAAATACCCCAGCCAACCCTTTCCTTGAGTCTCACGCCACGGACAATGCCACGAAGGGGGGCACGCGTCCCCCTCGGTAAGAACCCACCAACATTCCAAAGTAGAGATTAGGTAGGATTAGGCATAGTTTTAGCAATTAGTTAGTTCCACCTACACCACCTATCACATCACCCAAATCATGTCATGTTTAGAGGCCCACATTAGTCACTTTCACATTCCCTTAAGTATTTGAAGGCACATGCACAACATCCAAGGCAAAGCACTAACTCCCTAGGACACGTGGCCATAATATCCTATTATGGGATCCACGCCCAAGAATCTCCAGGCTCCTCTTCATGCAGAAAATCCTAGGCGCTCGCTAAAAAACAGTTACCCCAAGCCCACTTGACACATAGACGTTTTCTTGCACACCCAGCTTTCATCGCTCCCATGCTCTCAAGCCTCGTCTCGCTCTCAGCGCTTTCATCGCTCCCACCGCTCTTGCTCACAATCCCTCTCTTGTCCTCGTAGCCCCTCTGCCGCACCACAACCATCTCCTTCCCTCACTCTGTCTCGGCCTGGTCGAATCCTCCTTCCCCAATCTTCCACACAGCAAAACCCCGAGTCCATTATGCCTCTTGGAGCTTCACAGGAAACCCGCTCTTGGCTTCAGGAACGAGGATTGGGTGGTTATTTAAAGGTGATCGATGCCCCTGCACACCCTGATGCCCAAGCAATCGCACGTTGACTTCACCCGGACACAGTCACCAACAATATGATTCGTGTTGCCTTGGACCTGATGGGAGGACGTGATCATGAAGTTGAGATTCCCCCTTCCACGACCCTGAAGGAATACTTTGGTGCGTATTCCATATCTGGTAAAGCCTATCGCACCTACGGTGGATCCAACAAGGCATTTGGAGAACTCGCTCACATCCTGATGGAGTACGCGTTCGTGCATACCAACCCTACAAGTATGCCATAGAGCAAAGCGGCGATCATTATCAGTGCCTACGAGGGAAACAAAATCGATTGGGGAATAATCACAGGCGAAGGAATCCGTGCGGCGCTCGAATCCTTCCAAACCGGTAAGCGTTTGTTGCTTGTGATCAATCACTTCCTTACAGTCCTCTACCCACCTCCTTCGGTTTCCCCTCGTCGCATCCTGACCTCTCCACCACCACCAAGGAAACAACGAGAGAAGATGTTGGAGATAAGCCAGGAAGAATCAAAAGACCCCTCGTCTTCTCCACCTCCCTCAGGCGCTTGGAACCCCGCTTCTGCCTCGGCCCCACCCCCACCAAAAACACAAAAACAACGGGCGGTAACAACAACCCGTGTTGAATGGGATGAGGCCGAGGAAGCCATCCCCAAGGATGTCACCATACGCCAGAGGCCACCACGGAAATCCATGACCTCTCCACAACCGAGCCCACGGCCCACAAGCCAGCAGCCCTCGGCCATATGACAACAAAAGAGGAAACATGCCGAGGAGCCAACACCACCGGCCCCGGACGCACATGATCATCCGCCAAAAAGACAATCATTCGAGAGGCAACCACAGAAACCGAGGCGACCAGTGTCAGAAATCAAAAGAGGCCAGCCCCACCTCCATGGACATAGTACCAACAAAGTCATGGCTCCAAGTCGGTACAATTGAGCATGGACAAACCACGTAGATATGAAAGGAGGAAGTCTTCGGTTACAAAGATCTCCCCGCGGAAGCATACGAGTTCAGTGCACTACTTTGACTGGGCACAACGTACGAGTTAATGGATTTCCTCGCGCGCGCCCAAGTGGCTGCTACCGCTCAATTCGGCCGAGGAGCACGCCGAAACAAAGATGAGTCAATGTGCTCTAATGGGTGAAATTGAACCTCACGAGGATCGAACCTTACAGAAGATAGGATGGAAGAAGCAAGTACAGAATGCTTCACTCATGGAACTACCGGATTTGAACATGGCCTTAGTCGAGGCATATCGCAATCTACACCACACTACTCGGCCAGCCAAGGACATGGCCCGACGTATCAAAACGGCACATCAACAAGCCAAATGGGCTACCGACCTATGACAAGCTGCAGAGGAGAAATTGGCGACATTCACGCAACAACAACCGACCTTAATCCTCCCTGCGCCGAGTGATGCTGTCTCACCAGCCACTCTTCCGAACCCGAGCCCGAGTGCTAAAGGTACCGTCACACACAAAGACGACACCGCCCACCCCAAGGTAGCCACGGCCGAGGCCAACACAATCAATGACGGACTCAGTACAGACAAGTGAGCCATCAGCACGGGCAGATTTCAGCCCACACCCCCAAACCAGCCAAGCCTCCACGTAAACGCCACTACCTTCGGTCGTCATGGAATGAGCGACACAGACAGACAGGGAGTCCTCGGCCCAAATCCAGCAAGGAACAACCCCAATAGGGCCTCCCCTTAGGGACTACCAGGAGGAGCTTCAGGCCCAAATCGCTCTGGCCGAGTTGGCAGAATAGAACTTCAACAACATTCTTGGCCAGCTACAGGAACAAGCCGCGAGCTGCGAAGCGAACCTCAAGTGACTGCTTGCTGAAAAATCGGCCGCGCTTGAAGCACGAGAACGAGAGATGATGACCCTCCAAGTCTCGATCACTGAGGCTAAAGAACGTTTCATCAAAGAAACCGAGCGGAATAGCCAACGGGAACAAGAGCTCTTCACAGACAACCAGGAATTACGATGTCATCAAAGAGCCTTCCAGGACATGGCCAACGAACATATGCAAAAGTGGAGGATCTCGAAGGAGCAACGAGCAAAAATTTCCGATGCATATCACCAGTTGCAATCCGAGCACATCGCCATCAAAGAATATCACCGGGACACTTGGCGACAGGAAAGGGACAAAACTGTAGCTTAGCTCACCAACTGTTATGAGCAGACCATCGCGCTCATCACTGAAAAAGCAAAAGATAATCAAGCTACTTTAGCACTCTTCGCCCGCAAAAGCCAAGCAGAAGCCAAGGTCGCAAGGGAGGCACTGGAGGTTCACTGCGCAAGCATCGGCATGAACGATACCAAAATCAAGACCCTAATCCACAAGTATCGCTAACAATTCAACATGAAGATCAAAGAAACGCTTCACCATGTCTAGCAGGGGTGGTCAGCCCAAGCCGTGGACCTACACATACTACGCGCGGATGCCGAGAACCGACGGAAGGAGGGCCGAGGGTTTTACAAGATGGATGACACCAACATCCAGACCCTTCGTGAAGACTTAATGGAAGAATATCATACCTTGGCAACATCCCACACCGTAGCCATCGAGCAACTCTTGGAGGAATTCAACGATGATCTAATGGTGTTTCGTTTAGAACCCGAAGCATACGAGAAGGAATGACTCGCTACCGGGAGTCACAGAGCTCCCACAAACACCGAGCAAGGACTAAGTCACTCCCCATGGTAGCTTGACCGGAAGAACCTGCCCCTACCGACCTCCACATCCCAACCGAGCCACTCACCACTGCATTTAGATTGGAGGAACCTGCCCCTACAGACCCCCACATCCCACCGGAGCCACAGACTATAACCCCGACCCTGCCTGAATCGGTCCCAATAGAGGAGGGCACACACAACGACACCACCATCCCCAACTCGGCAACACAACCTCCATCACCAAACCCACCTGCCGAGCAGCCAGCCCAACCCCACGCTCCCGAGGATATCCTTGGCATATTGGAAGAGGAATAAAACCAACCTATAAGCCCTCGTAGCAACGGGCAATTTTTGAAATTCGTGTTGTTTTGCCAAATCCATGATGAATCGTGGGTCGAACGGACAAAGTCCTATCCCACGGGCGTGCTAGGTGTTGTCCATAGGCCAAAAATATAAATTAGTTAAATTTAATAGGCCGGTAGGTAAAGTGAGTAGGTAGAGTTAGGTAAACGCCGAGTTTCGAGCCTCACAATCAGCCGACCGCTCGACTCTATATGAAGGAAAAGTATATAAACCGAGGTTTGCGTACCTTAGCAGGAGAGAGACATCTAGAGCCTAGGCGAGGTCGTTTCATAGTATAAGAGCTTTGTAAGGTCACCGGCTGTGGGTTGTGTTTTTGTAATCATCGCTAATTGTTTGTAGTAATACATATCTATTAGCTCTTGTTGTTTTCATCTGTGCGCCGTCGTTTCTAAGGTCTCAACTACGTATATGACCCGGGCTCTATTCCGGGTATGTTGTTCGTTTTCTTCCCCTAACGACGCCTCCGTGCACAAGTCTTCACGTTACACTTCCCTTGATATTGATAGCTTGTAGGTGTTGGGACACAGGTCCCTCCGGATGGGAAGGGAGAAGAACAGTGCTGAAACCGTATGACGAGTACCCGGCTACGGAGAGCCGGATGGTACAGACCCGGTGAGCACCGGATGAGGAGTACCCGGCTACGGAGAGCCAGATGGTGCAGACCCGGTGAGAACCGGATGAGGAGTACCCGGCTACAGAGAGCCAGATGGTGCAGACCCGGTGAGAACCGGATGAGGAGTACCCGGCTACGGAGAGCCGGATGGTGCAGACCCGGTGAGGAGTGCTCACCGGATGAAGAGACATATTCGTAAATATGTTTCTGAGAGTCCATCAAGGCTATATTTGTAAATAACCAAAAAGTCATATTAGTATAAATATGACTTAGGACAAACTTATAGTGTAATGTTGTTGTGGTTGTTATTCTTGTTGATGCAAGGAGAGAGAGAGCGCGTAACTTTGTATAGAGAGTGAGAGAGAGAAAGAGGTCATTGCCTCTATTGTAACCGCCGCCTGTGGCGAGGATCGTGAGCACGAGGTCGTTGCCTCCGTGAACTCACTGTTGTACATTCTAACATAGTGATAGTTTGCAGCCTGTGGGCTGCCGTGGTTTTTCCCCTTAGTTTGGGTTTTCCACGTAAACATCTTGCGTACTCTTCTCTTCTTCGTATCGTGCATTATTTCCCATTTTCTGTGTATGATTCTAAGTTCGGTTGTGGCCGAGCGTTGCGTATAGGGAGCGTAGGGATCCCGTCAAGTGGTATAAGAGCGAAACAACACAGAAAATGGACGAATCGTTGGGCGGCATGTTCAAGCTCACCGGCTCCAACTATTCAGTGTGGAAGTTGAAGATGAGGGATATGCTCGTGGTTAAAGATCTTTGGTTGCCGGTTCAGTTTGGGGACAAGAGACCGGACAAAATCGATGCCACAGTATGGGAGGTGATGCACATGAAGACAACGGCGTACATACGGTGCTTCATCGACATGAGCCTATACAACAACTTCAATGAAGAGAGCAAGGCTCATGAGCTCTGGGAGAAGATCGGCATTATGTTTCAGAACAAAAATGTTGTTAATCAGGTTTCGGTATTCCGGAAGCTAGTAAGACTCCGGTACCAAGATGGCTCCAGCATGGCAGAGCACATGAATGCCTTCCAGGGGCTGATCCACGAGGCAACATCATTAGAGGTACCTCTCGCCGATGAGGTACTAGCACTACTCCTGCTTGGTTCCCTCCCAGATAGCTGGGAGACGTTGGTTGTCACCTTGGGCAATGCCGGGCCGAAAGGGAAACGGTTATCCCTAGCAAGAATAAAGTCGAGCTTGCTAGATGAGAAGGCGCGTCGGAAAGATAAAGATACGAGCTCCGACTCCAAAGCGCTTCTTACCGAATCGGAACGCGGAAGACATAGAAACCAAGGAAGACATAGAATCAGCAATCGCGGCAAGTGAAGAAGAGTTGATGCTCATCACCAAGGAGAGTGAGATAAACCTTGCCGGCGATGAGATGACCTGGGTGGTCGACTCCGGAGCGTCGTTCCACCTTACCCCGGACCGGAAATGCTTCTCATCCTACTCAGCCGGTGATCACGGCTGTGTCCGGATGGGGAATGAAGGAACATGCCGAATTGTCGGCATAGGAGACGTGTGGTTGACAACACCAACTGGATGCAAGATGCTGTTGAAGGACGTCCGACACGTTCCGGAGGTTCGTCTGAACTTGATATCAGATGGTGGGCTAGATGATGAAGGCTACACGGGTAGCATCCGGAACGGTGTCATGAAGTTCAACAAAGAGAGCCTGATTGTGGCTCGGGCCCGGGAGGTCAACACACTGTACCTGATGAATGCCCGGTTATGTCCGGAAGAAGTGAACGTGGCATCCAACACTCCCGGTGAGCTGTGGCACAAGAGGCTGTGTCACATGAGCGAGAAGGGGATGAAGAGGCTTGCAGAAGACAACCTCATTCCAGTGAAGAACGTGCACTTGGAGAAGTGCACTGATTGTCTGGCCGGTAAGCAAAACCGGACCTCCTTCCAATCAAGGCCACCGATGAGTCGTAATGCGCCACTGGAGTTGGTGCATACGGATGTATGTCAAGTGGACACGAAGTCACATGCAGGATCACAGTACTTCGTGACGTTCATAGATGACCACAGGCGGAAGCTGTGGGCCACACAGTTGAAGACGAAGGATCAGGTGCTATCCGTCTTCAAAGAGCTCCACGCAAGAGTGGAAAGAGAAACCGGCCGGAAGCTGAAGGCGGTTCGAGCAGATAACGGAGGAGAATACCGGGGGCAGTTCGATGAGTACTACCGCTCGAAGGGAATCCGTCTTGAATTTACCGTGCCGAAGACGCCGGAACTAAACGGACTGGCCGAGAGGGTGAACCGGACCATAATGGAGAGGGTCCGGAGTATGCTAGCGCATGCAAAACTACCCAAGAAGTTTTGGGCTGAGGCACTGTCGACGGAGACATTTGAGATAAATAGATCACCCTCAGTACCCTTGGACGGAGACACGCCACAGAGAGTGTGGACCAGTAAGGTAGTATCCTATCGGCATCTGAAGGTGTTCGGGTGTCTCGCGTACGTGCATGCAACTAAGGACCGGAGTGGAAAGTTAGATCCAAAGACTCGACCATGCATATTCCTCGGTTACGGTGACGATGAGTTCGGCTACAGAGTGTGGGACCTGGTCTTCAAGAAGGTATTCCGGAGTCGAGATATTATCTTCATGGAGGACAAGACGCTCGCCGACTGGGAGTCGGAGAATAAGATAATGAACTCCGAGTCGACCGGAAAGGATCGACTCTACGATGAGCAGACCCAACCGGCAAGAGACCGGTTAGCAGTCGAGGGACCAGCCGGTTACGGTGAGGATACCGAACAGGCTGAAGAAGAAGTAGAGGAAGCTGAAACCGGAACCGGCCAAGACCCCGAATCGGATTCAGATGAAGAACAAATGGAGGAGCCGGTTACCGAAGCCCGAAGACGGCGATATCCTCTCAGAGAGAGAAGGGTGCCCCGGAGATTTCCGGATGCAGAGCATGTTCTGCTGACCGATGAGGGGGAGCCGGAAAGCTTCGAAGAAGCGAAGGATGACGCCCACAGCCGCAAATGGTTAAGTGCCATGCAGGATGAGATGGATTCCTTGCATGAGAACCATATGTACGAATTGGTGGAGTTGCCGAAAGGAAAGCGGGCACTCCGAAACAAGTGGGTGTACAAGTTGAAACCGGGAGATGCTGGCAACCCCCCAAGATACAAAGCCAGGATCGTGGTGAAGGGGTTCTAGCAGAAGAAGGGCGTGGACTTCGACGAGATATTTGCCCCGGTAGTAAAGATGACCTCCATCCGGACGGTGTTGAGTATAGCGGCGAGCATGGACCTCGAGGTAGAGGAGCTGGACGTGAAGACGACATTCCTTCACGGCGACCTCGAAGAGGAAATCTACATGCAGCAACCGGAAGGATTCATGGAGAAAGGGAAGGAGCACCTGGTATGCCGGTTGAAGAAGAGCCTCTACGGGTTGAAGCAGGGCCCCCGGCAATGGTACCGGAAGTTTGACTCCTTCATGAGCGATCAAGGGTATCACAAGACGCAGGCCGATCACAGCGTGTTTGTGAAGAAGTTCGAAGGAGACAACTTCCTGATACTCCTTCTGTACGTGGATGACATGTTGATCGTCGGACAGGACCAAGTCAAAATATGAATGCTGAAGAAGGCTCTCAACCGGACCTTCTCAATGAAAGACTTGGGTCTGGCAAGACAGATGCTGGGGATGCATATTATCCGGAACCAGTCAGTGAAGCAATTGTGGCTGTCACAAAAGAAGTACGTGACAAAGGTGCTTCACCGGTTCAACATGTCAGATGTGAAACCGGTCGGATCGACATTTCCGGCAAACTGCAAGCTATCCGGTAAGCAAAGCCCGAAGACGAAAGCAGAGAAGGCGGATATGATGAAGATTCCATATGCCTCTGCCGTCGGGAGCTTGATGTACGCAATGGTGTGTACCCGACCGGATATAGGATACGCAGTCGGAGTGGTGAGCCGGTTCATGAGCAATCTCGGTAAGGAGCACTGGAACGTGGTCAAATGGATACTCTGGTACTTGAAGGGCACTTCAAATATGTGTTTCCGATTCGGCTCCGGAAAACCTCAACTTGACAGTTTCACCGATTTGAACATGTTAGCTGATGTGGATACCAGCCGGTCTACATCCTGGTATGTAATGACATATGCAGGGGGGGTTGTCTTGTGGCAGTCGAGGCTGCAGAAGACGGTTGCATTGTCAACCACGGAGGCAGAGTACATGGCGGCTGTGGAAGCCGGCAAGGAAATATTATGGATGAAGGACTTCATCGGAGAGCTCGGTATCCGGCAAGATGAATACCGACTCTATTGCGACAATCAAAGTGCCATCCATCTTGCTAAGAATGCGGCCTACCATTCCCAAACGAAGCATATCCAGCGAAGATATCACTGGATCCGGGAAAGAGTAGATGACCAGGAGTTCGCACTGACGAAGATCCACACGGCCAAGAACGGGTCAGATATGCTGACCAAAGTGCTAATACCCGACAAGCTGGATGCATGCCGGAAGAGGATCGGACTAGTAAGACATCCCATGCCGGAGTGAAGGGGGAGTTTGTTGGGAGATAGGTCCCTCTGGATGGGAAGGGAGAAGAACAATGCCGAAACCGTATGACGAGTACTCGGCTACGGAGAGCCGGATGGTACAGACCCGGTGAGAACCGGATGAGGAGTACCCGGCTACGGAGAGCCGGATGGTGCAGACCCGGTGAGAACCAGATGAGGAGTACTCGGCTACGGAGAGCCGGATGGTGCAGACCCGGTGAGAACCGGATGAGGAGTACCCGACTACGGAGAGCCGAATGGTGCAGACCCGGTGAGGAGTGCTCGCCGGATGAAGAGACATATTCGTAAATATGTTTCTGAGAGTCCATCAAGGCTATATTTGTAAATAGCCAAAATGTCATATTAGTATAAATATGACTTAGGGCAAACTTATAGTGTAATGTTGTTGTGGTTGTTATTCTTGTTGATGCAAGGAGAGAGAGAGCGTGTAACTGTGTACAAAGAGTAAGAGAGAGAAAGAGGTTGTTGCCTCTATTGTAACCGCCGCCTGTGGTGAGGATCGTGAGCACGAGGTCGTTGCCTCCGTGAACTCACTGTTGTACATTCTAACATAGTGATAGTTTGCAGCCTGTGGGCTGCCGTGGTTTTTCCCCTTAGTTTGGGTTTTCCACGTAAACATCCTGCGTACTCTTCTCTTCTTCGTGTCGTGCATTATTTCCCGTTTTCTGTGTATGATTCTAAGCTCGGTTGTGGCCGAGCGTTGCGTATAGGGAGCGTAGGGTTCCCGTCAGTAAGCATATCGAAGGTGTTACCAACATAATGGTTATCACTCATTAATGGCAAAACTATTTGGTTGTATAATGGAATCAAAGATAAGTGTATGGGCAGAAAAAAATGGTAAGAGGGGTTATGGACAAGCTGGTTTTCAAAAACACCATAGCACCATTGATCATCTTGTCACTCTTTGAGTATTAATGGAGGAAAGTCGCCTTCGAGGTAAAGGTTTATATTGTTGCTTTGTAGACTTCAAGAAAGCTTTTGATATGGTACCTCGTGAGCATCTTTGGAGGCAGATGGAAGAACTTGAGGTGCCAAGTGAATATATGCTTGCAATTTCCCGAATATATGAGAAGGTTATATGTTGTGTGCGTATGAGAGATAAACTTTCAAATTTTTTCAATAGCACTATTGGTGTTAAGCAAGGATGCCCACTCTCACCAACATTATTTGGTCTATGCATTGATGAATTAGAAGAAATGGTTACCAAGTTTGTAAAGGAAGAATGTGTTAAAGAAGTTGCCATTGGGAATGTTGTGATTATGCTTTTGTTATATGCAGATGATGTAGTGCTTTTTGCAAATACTTCAGGAGATGCACAAAAGCTTATGAAAGCATTGGAAATTTTTTGCATGCATACTAGATTAAGTGTCAATAGCTCTAAAACAAAGATTATGCTTGTGAAGAGTCAAAAAAGAGATAAACCATGCATTATGTACAACAATCAGCCACTTCAATGTGTGGAAAGTTTCAAATATCTCAGCCTTGAAGTTCCTACAAATTATAAATGGAATGAATGTACTACACGTTGCTCAGAGACGGTAAATGAGCATACTATGCATTTGAGAACACATGCAATCTTGGAGATATTAAGTGTTGGGTCCTCAAGAAATATCTTTTTGACACTTTGGTGATCTTGGTTCTTCTCTATGGGGTGGTAGGATCCCCAAATCTACGTGGAAAGAGTTTGAAAATGTCCAAAAACATTTTCTTACAAAGTTTCTACAAGTTAAGAAACAAACGTCCTACATCCTCCTCCTCCTTGAGACGGGATCGCTTCCCATTAAGATCATGGCTATGGAAAGGGTTGTTGAATACATGCTTAAGGTTCAAAAAAGCCCCTCACATTGACTTCCTAGAATTGCATGCGAAGCAAGCAAAAGGATCCAAAAGTCGCATAAAAGCAAAATTTTGTGTTCCAGTTGGATGCAAGATTTAGAAAAATGGTTTGGTAGATGGGATGGAGACACTTGCTTCATGATGCGTCACTAGATTCCTCTGTAAATGAGGCCTTTTTGCAACGCCAATGTATCATGACATGGGACAAATGTGGTGGCTCACACTTCACACATTATACTACAAATGTTGCACCTAACTACAAAACCATATTCTTCGCGGAACGGGGAAACCGTACACATTGATACATGTTAGAGCCCATCCCGATATTTGTCATTCAAACCATTGCTTCCATGCGACTTAGCTCGCACACATTGAGATGTGAGACGGGGCGTTGGGGCACAAGTGATGAGAGTGGCCGACTATGCACACTTTGCCCTAAACAAGTTCGAACACGTTCGCGTTCACAAGTGGAAGGATCGCGCATAAATGGAAGGATAAGAGAAATTTTAGGGGTTTTTGAATGATTTTACAAAACACGTTGATACCAGTATCATACATGTTCAAACATACTATGAAAAAGGTTAAAAATCCACTATTTTCGTGATTTAGAAGTAACTAAAAAAAGACGAATTTCAAAAAGATACATTCTCAATTTATATCACAAACTTTACAACCAATGTTATTTTATAGGAAACGATTTTTTAGAAATCATAAGAATTCAAAACACATGATTTTATATTACTCGATTTGTTACAAGCGGAATGTAGTTACACTTAATAGCCAAATATACATTCATGATCACTCCTTTACGGAGAATCACTACTATAACTAATATACAATGACGATTCTTCCTCATCATCCTCGGATGTACCAATCAATGCATTATCTTCGTCATAAACCAAATGGTTTGACTCTAGATTATATGTAGTAGATCTCGTTTGCCTTTGACTCGAGCCACCTTGTAGACCTGGTAATTTTTCTTTTATTATATCTATTGTTGACTTCCTTAATCGTCCGGCTTTTGTAAGTGTGAAGTCGTACACGATGATATCCACATCAGAGATATCAAGGGTCGAGGTGTTACGAATGTTTCGCTTCCTCTTCCTACCTCCCCTTCTTGTTTGGCATTCAATCATCTCCAATGTATACTTACCTGTAAAAGCATTTGCACTTCTAGTGTTGTACCAATGAACATTTATAGACTTGATCGTGTTTTCTATTTCATGCATTAGCACTTCTAGAATTTTACCAACCCAAAATTGGTGGCCATGTGAGTTCTCATCAGCCGGCGTTGCAATCAACATCCCCGCGGTGAGCTCTTGCAAATTTCCTTGCCGTCTAGCTTCGGCTGCTTTGGTCATCCTTGGTCCCACATAAATGTCTCTTTGTTGTGGATGGACCAAGCTGTCATTAATCGCATTTACTAGTTGCTCTGGACTTCTATTTACGCGATCATGTTGCAGCGACCATGTGAATGGCATTTCCAAATTCCAATTATCAACAGATACACAATTGTCTATAATTTCTTTCTGATCACTATAAAATACATCCCACCATGACGTGTCTTGTTGTGCGGCATATTTCTTGGCGGCCTCAATATGCTTTCTTTTTTCTTCTAAGGCTTGGAGCCATGACCGTTTTTGTTCTGATACCAAGTCACTCTGCAACTGTCCTTTCTTCTCAATTGGCATTTGCTTAGCTCCATGGACAATTGTACTCGGCATACAAAGTAATAACTGGCAACCACCTTCAGGTTCCCATGTTGTAGAAGATGAATATTGTTTAGCATACAAAAGTGTAGAACCACTTATTCCATTTTTCTTTATCATAAAAATGTGATTGAAACTTATATTGTTTAACTGAGCAAGCACTTTAACATTCCCACCACCCCCATCTAATATATATCTCTTTAAGTCATATACCTCCTTCAAGTGTAACACTTTTGGGCGTGGTGTATAAGCATCACAAATGACATCAAATAGTTTAGGTAAAGTGAAAGCATCATGCCGAGACAATTGCTTGGAGAATGTGCTAAACATCTGATCTATATGGTCATGTGTGTGGCCAACCAAAAGGAAATTGACTTTCACTTTCCTAAACAATTCTAGGTTGACCAACATACTTAGATAGCCAAATACAGTTGAATTTTTGTTCTCTCTAGCAGTATTGTCCAATTGAATGTATAGAACAGGGGGGAAAGGTTGTCCCCAAGACATCAAAACTTGGTAAATCACTGTAACTGTTAGGTTAGGGTCATTGTGAACATTGGGGTAAGTAATGAAGACGTGAGGTCGAACAGACCTATTATAAGCCAAGCATCCCACCAAGTGCATTTGAACAAGGCACTCATCATTGACATCTTTGGGGAGCCTCCGCATATGCGGCAATCATGTCTTCTTCTGGTCCATGCCATCTATCATTAAGCACATGTATTGTTCGGGCCTCTTCAAACACTTCTCTCTATGATGCATCGCCTTCTTTCGTTCTAAGGATTGTGCCTCACGATGCTCTTGTAGTAACTTCTTACTCGTATCCTTTTCCATTGATGTCTTTGCACCTTTAGCCAAACTTTTAAGATTTGCACAAATGGAGCAATACCCCATACATACTTTACGAGGAATAATAACATTTGAAAACCGAGCTCTCCATAATCTTGTGAATTGGCTATAGGTGATAGACTTATTACGTGAGCCCAGCATATCAGATCGATAGACATCATAAACTTCCCGACGTGTATAATTATCAGAAAGATGCATCCTACCTGTAGTGGGCATTACTTCACAATTTAACTGAAAGTAAGTTTTCATCCAGCCAATAGCATGTCTTCCAATTGCACCTTTCATATTTGGAACCTCTTTACAATTGAGCATCTGATCCCCGCTAAGTAGACGTTGTTGTACTCTATGTAGCCGCATGTTACTAACACATAACGCAATTTTGAATGCAACTCTACATATCTGTTGCGCATGGAAGATATAATACTCGAATGATACTTTGATCCCCTTACATTTGTCAGATACTAGTTGCATATGTGACCCGAGGTAAGTGTCTTGCTCATCACCGGTCATCGAAAAATAGTATCACCTTAATTCTCGCAACTTTGATTTTCCAATCATAGACATACAACCACGGGCACAACATATTTTTTTGACATCAAATCCAATCTGTTTATCTGATGTCACCAAGCTAAATCTAGCCAGACGAATTCTTCGTGGGATTCTTCTAATATGCATAGGGCTCCCAGATTTCTCTTCCTGCATAGAGGTTGGTGTAACCTTGTTACAGTCTAATTCTCTGTTGTGACCATCGCCAATGTTATTCAATGTTTCCTAGGCACTTCCTTCATTCTCGGTATCTTTATTAATATCGTATTCTTCAATAGAGAACTCTTCACATGTGTCATTATTTACATTCCTTGTAGATGAGCTCAGACAATATTCTTCGATAGAATATGGTGAGTCGGTCGACAGACAATATTCTTCAATCGAATATGGTGACTCTGTTGACAAACAATAGTCTTCAGTAGAAAACGATGGTCTGAAGACAAACAATATTCTTCAATCGAGAACGGTGAATCTTCACTCATGGCTTAAGGTCTAGATAGGGCTCTCTAAGTTATGTGCTTAGGGTAAGGAAAAAAACTAGTAAGCTCCTCTCTAAACATATACTCCTCTCTAAACATAAACTTCTCTCTAAACAAAAGCCAAATCAATAGAATGTCTATATTATGTAATATTCTATTAATACAATACATCAAAAAATTATTTTTAATAAAGTAATTGTGCTTAAAATATCAATTATTATATAAACTAGATCTATATGAAGTTAAATCAAGTAAAATATAAAACTAATCATTAACAAGCCATGAATATGTTGGATTAATGTTAAAATCATTGGCTAATTAATGGCACCCATTTTGATATAGAACGTCTCACTCATTGGTTCTTTAATGCTCACCATTTTAAATATTAGACTTATCAATCATTGGTTAATTCATGCCAACATCTTTAATACATAGCATTTGAGAGTCATAAAAATTGTTGCTTTTAGTAATCAATCATTGGTACATTCATGAACCTCTATCATTGTCTCCTTCATAACCTTTGAAGTCATTGTAGGTTGTTATGACTATAAAAGATTGATCAATATGTTAGTTTGACTTTGTAATCATTAATACAATCATAAGTTACTCTAGTTAATGTGACTATGGTTACCAACTAACTATCCTCAAAGTTACCAACCTTGGTTAAGGTGACTATGGTTACTTTAACCAATGTGGTCAATCCCTATAAATAGGAAGACCTCGTCATATTTCACTCACAAGAGCGTACAGAGCGTACAGAGCGTACAGAGCACACAGAACGTAGAGAGCACACAAAGCACACAAAGCACACAGAGCACAAAGCACGAAAGCGCGATCTCCGCCTCCACTTCCACACGATCAACCATGTCTTCAAAGAGAATCGAGCGCGAGGACTCTAGGTAGGCCTCTGACACTGTGGACATTTTTGTAAATATGTTTCGTCGCTCAAGAACTCGATACGCTGTATCGAGTTCATAATTTGTTTTTCCTTTTTAAACGGGAACTCGATACGGCGTAGCGAGTTCCTGTTTAAAACCTACACTTTAAACAGGAACTCGATACGGCGTATCGAGTTCCTGTTTAAAACCTAAACATTAAACAGGAACTCGATACGCTGTATCGAGTTCCCGTTTAAAACCTACACTTTAAACACGAACTCGATACGCAGAGGAACTCGATACGGCGTATCGAGTTCCTGTATAAAAGAAGGCTCTGAGAGAGAAAATTTGTGTTTTTGGGGTAACAAATAATTATGGTGTGGAAAAGATATCAAATTGTCTGGCAAAATCAGTCTTTTTTATGTTGACTTTCCTTACTTTTTAAAAAAAACATGCTCTAATTATAGGTGTTTTATGACCTACTTTAGCTTAAAATAGTAGAAAATGATCCACAAATTGCCTTTACGATAGCAAATTCTCCTCAATACAGGTTTGGAATCTATATAAGTCATACCTACTATTTAAAAGAATATATAACCCTATTTACTTATTACGATATATATTTTCTAGGTTGAATAGCCCTACCTATAATAGATTTTTGAATATAGGACTGCTAGTGGGAACTGTTCTTCATGTTAATATACAACCTTAATCTACGTGACTACCTAACGTATGTTTTTGCATATACTTTCTTAAATAAGTCGTTTGAGAACCTGTCGAACCGACCCGTGAAGAAAATAAAGCTTCGCATACAAGGTTCTCCAATCGAAGCCCAGACCAAGGTAGCTCCTGAGACCATGAAGAGAGGAAAAAAGCTTCTCTTTAACGAAGAGACAAAATCTCAGCCACATAGTGATGTTAGCCAAAAGAAACTTGTCGCCGCTACTGGAGGTGAAGACCTTCCTGACCGAGATCTAACGGACAAGGAATGGTGTATGCAATATGTCGACTCAAAGAAAATGTCGTATTGTATACAGCAAAGAAGAAGGGTGAGGGGCAGCTTGGAAAGGAAACCCCATTTATGTATGGCCGTATTCTACGATTTGACTACGAAGATGCAGATTTGGCCAACATACTGGTAATGATAGAGTGCTCCAAGGGGGTACGTAAAGTGTTCCGTTCAGAAGACCTTTTAGTAAAGGAATCTTGTGGGCCAGAAGCGTTCAAAAAAGCACTTGATAGCTCACAAAACCTTATTGTTACCTTGAGGCCTTATATACAAGGCCATGTAACTCTAAGAGATGAAGTGCCCTCCCCATTGAAGGCCACAAAAAGGGTATCCAAAGTCCAGTCAAGACCACCAAAGAAGAAGACAACCAAAATGTCGGATATGGATTCAACAAGTGAAAACGAAGAGGAGGATAATAAGGGGACGCCAGGAGCTAAGCTGGCCTCGGGTGTTTTGTCATCCGAGCAGAATAAGATAAGGAGAGAGTTAATGCAACGGAAACTGGTCAGGAAAGGGCAAGTGTTTAATTTGCCTATAACACACATCCATCGGCCCCCTATTGATGAAAAAACAGGTCGACGACCACTTGAGATTAGAGAGCCACACCGCATGCATGTTCAAAATCTCAAGAAAAAAATGAAAATTAATCCTCATGCCACTGTGGTGCCTTTTATGTTATGGTAGATCCTGAAGAATGTGAAACCATTGAAGATTTTGATATTAGAAAGCATGGTCAATATAATTATTTTGTCATTGGTGGATCGCATTTTGCAGAGGCACGTCGGCAACTTGTGAGAGAACATCCAACAACTTTCTTCTTCAAGTATGCAGAGTGCAAAATTTATGTTGGGCTCACAACCGAAGAGGCTAAGCTGTTGGCATGGGACCATAATAATGATAATGACTATAGGCAGAAAATGTCGTCCATTGAGCGTATACAGTTCTTCCACCACGAGTATTTAGACGTGAAACAAAAGTTTGGTGTGAAGTTACATCCAGGCCTTCGACGTCAATGTCTGCATGAAGTCGGCATTGTGGTAGATGATAATGTTAGGTCCGATGGTCTTCGAAAGTATGAGTCTTGGTTTCAATTGGCGTTTAGAGATGGAGAAGTATGGGACCTACAAGATCAAATCTTCTCAATGTGGGAGAATAAGGAGGTAAAGGGTCAACGACAAAAGAAATGTAGGGTTGACCCTCAACTAGAGTTAAAGTCACAAGCCGCCAAGAAAATTGACTTGACAATTGAAGAAGCGGCAGACGACATGAAGCTGTCTCTATGGAGAGCGATGCAAGGTATTAAGGATGAGCAGCTTCTTGTGTCGGTTTTGTCAAGGGTTGTGGCGAAAGATTTAAGCCTTGAAGAAATGGTCACTAAGTTCAATAAGTAAGTCTGTCAAATACTGAAATTGTAGTCTATCTGGTGTAATTCAAAGTTCTAATCTTGATTTCTAATTTTACAGTCATAAGGTGTACATGAAGATCCAAGAAGTTATGATGAAACAACTTGGATGTATAACTTGGGAACAAGTGACCGAGGATTATCCTCTAACGTCTTCGTATAAGGCGTTATCAGAGTATTTTATTGCATTCAAGGATTGGGTTAGTATTCATGGTTTTTCATTACCCTTTCATCATATGTAGAGCTTGTATAATAATACCTGATGTCCTATTGCTTCTATTAGAAACCGTGTCGAGGCAAGAAACAAGGAGAAGTTAAGGATATACACGATTTCCCTACATCCTCCCTTGCACATCTCGAGCGAGCTAGAAAAGAAAAGGATCGTCGCTTAGTCAAGGCGTACGAAATGGAGGAAGATGGCTCCTTTAAAAAGTTTAGCCACAAAAAAGATATTACGAGAGATCTTTACTACAATGTGGTTTGCGGTGATGTCATCGACTTGATCCAGAAGGTGCCAAAGAAGGAATATACGCTAATGATTGCGGATATTCCTTACGGATTTCGAATGGCTGGGTCATCATACAACAATGAACCGTTTAGGTTTAAACATTTGGAGAAGATGGTCAAGGATTTCGTTGAGCTAACGACCGCATCCTTGTGGCGAATAGTTGTCTTTCATAGTATGGACCAAGGATACTCGGTAGCTCAAGCTTTGAGATCTCGTTGCCATGGCATCGAGAACCTTGCATGGTAAGGATTATTTATAGGTGTCTTTCACTATATTGCATTTCTTAAGGTTGTTGAATCTATTCTTAACTCGATGAATTATTTTTTATAGGATCAAGACCAATGTAAATAGAGGGCCAACTTTTCGGTTCGTTAATGCCATTGAATACATAACGGTTGGCTACTTCGATGAAATTAAGAAACAAAGAATCAAAGAGCATTCTAATGAAGTGGGAGGTTCAAATCTGTTGGTATATCCAGCAGTGACACGGAAATTGCGACATGTCACCACGACAGAACGGGGACTTGTCAACCCATACCAAAAACCTCAACGACTTATGATGCGCTTGATCGAGATGTTTTCTGTCGAAGGAGACTGGATATTAGATCTCTTTTCTGGCACAGGTATTCCTCGAACTAGGGTAACGATATTGAGATAACCAATCCCTTTTTTTTCGTTTGACAACTAAATCTTCTTGTTACTTACATCACAGGAACTACGTCTGCATGTGCATTGAAGCTTTTTAGAAATACAATTGCATTGGAGAAGGACGAGGACCAAGTTATATTTATTAATATGCGGATTAAGGCTTTGTGGGAATGCCCAGACCAGGATGAGGAGGTCGGTGCAAAGAACCTTGCCAATACAGAAAGGTTTCAACCTGCTTCACGAGAGCCTATTCCTCCATTAGCCGGCAAACCGGGGGAGCTAATAGAGCTTGATGATGAGCTTATAGAAGATATTTCGTTGGCTCGGCCAACAGGGGAAACCAATGCACGTATAGCCGAAGACAGTTCTACACAAGATGATGAAGAAAATAACGTTGCTGAATTGATTGCTATGTAATAGACTCTATGAAGAATATGATATTGACGATTTGTTAAGATTTCACATTATTAATACAAATTTTGGGTTTTACCTAGTGGATTCTATTATTTATAATCTTCTATATGTTTCAATTTTATTTTTATATACTTGATTAGTAGATTTATGACATTGGTTTCACCGCGTGCGTAGCTGACTACCAAACTTATGGAGAAACATGAACTAGTTTAAATGGAGGCTGATTTTGGTGCAAGCTAACCTTAACAGAACATGGCCCTATAATTGTTGCCATGACTGTCCATGTTGTTATTATGGATCTTTGTCTTCTATTGTTAAAACTATTATGTTTCTATTCCATTATGACATTGGTAGATTTATGACATTGGTTTCACCGCGTGCGTAGCTGACTACCAAACTTATGGAGAAACATGAACTAGTTTAAATGGAGGCTGATTTTGGTGCAAGCTAACCTTAACAGAACATGGCCCTATAATTGTTGCCATGACTGTCCATGTTGTTATTATGGATCTTTGTCTTCTATTGTTAAAACTATTATGTTTCTATTCCATTGCTGCTTAGATTGTGTAGTGTGTTGATAATGGTTCCAGTTGCGTTATCGTTCGGAGTTTGATCTTGTGTGAATCACCTAATAAATAGAATAGATCAATTTTAAATACAGGTATGAAAGCCTAATAGGTTTGTTATTTCCACGACATTATCCTAAAGTTCACTGCCTTACATTGTCCACAATTATAAACATATGGTTTGATCCCATATGAACAAACTGAGGAATAGATTAGATCAACTTTAAATACAAGTATTGAATACTTTAATAAGTTAGTTATTCCAATCACTTATCCTAATGTGCACTATCCTACATTTTCCACAATTACATACATGCACGTATGGGTCAAAGTATAAATTATATCTCATTTTATTAGTATGGATACAAGTACACCTGATATTTTTGTAAAACTTACCTAATTAATATAAGTCTTTAAGTTAGTGTTTCCCTTGTCGCACAGTAGTGACATATTGAGCCATAGTTGAACTTTATTATGCCTACATTAACTTATCAACATGTCTAAACTTGCATGATTTCTAATGATCTCCACTCGTAGATCTATCATGTATTTTTATATTTGCAAATTCTCATCAAGTTGAGGAACATGTGATACTAGTGCATCCAATTTTTGTAGAGAGGGTGTATTTGCTTCGTTTTAAGAAGATTCTACAAGTGGAATGCGCAATCCTTCCACTTGTGAACGCGAATGTGTTTTCGAGAGTCTGAGTATCACACTTTGATACAATGCTCTGCCTTTTATCATATTCGACCATGCTTTCTACATCTCTTTGATCGAGCCCAATCCTTGCACGAATTTCTCTCACAACCACGATGTGCACTCTCGATTGCAACATTCATTGGTAAAGTTCTTGAACATCGAGAGTCGCTACTCACCTTCACACGTATCACGTTAAATGTAATATTTTTGGTCTCATAGGTCATATTTGACCTCCGAAGACGATAATATAATCTATCTATCTATCTATCTCACAACCACATTAGTGCGTCACTTCAGCTACTACAATTTCATTTCGTGTGATCATTCACTCTATCTCTGGAATTCTCCTAAAGAAGGAAATAACACTGGCAAAGATCATTTCGTCGTCGTCGTCGCCCGCTAAACGTTGCACACCACCACATTACCGCCGCCTACACATCAATCCACTGCATCGCTGATTCTAGTTTGGGTGTGTCATCGACAACCAAGAACAACCCGACAATAAACCTAAAACAATGAATTCATCTCCTCCATAACCACTAGCGGATAGAGGCCCGATGCTTTTCTGCGCCTGTGTGACACGCACATCGCGGTGTTTGGCACGTGTGTCACGTGCCACACGACAACGCGTACCTTTGCGACAACGCATACTTGCTTGTAAATGCATTTTTGCTTCTAGTGTTATACCAATGCACCTTTATAGACTGGATTTGATTTTGGGTATTGTGAAATCAATTTTTGCTCGTAAGAAAAGATCGCGGGAAATACATTGGATACTAAGGTGTATAAGAATAAAGCATGATATGAAAGGTTTAAGAGTTAAAAGACGAAGGAACTTAAAGGGATATAAAGTTAGAGGCGTTTTTGAAAAGTAGAAAAAGCAAGAAAAAAGAAAAAGGAAAAAAGACGCAACAAAAGTAGGGCAGAGAAAAAAGCTCATAACTTCTTCATCTAATATCCAAATTTCAAAAGAAACGATTCACAAGAAAGCTAACAAAGATAGCTTTCTTGTATAATAAATTTGAGATGACAAAGAAGAAATAGTTATATAAAAAATGCCTCACATAAACTTGAGGATATGTAAAAAGAAAAGAAAAGAAAAAAACAAGAATAACGCTATTATGGACTAGTGTCATTGAGATTAACTTCGTTCTTTGGTGGGTTGTTCTTTATAGAGTCCAAGAAGATTGTATTCTTTTCCTAAATAGTATATTGAATTATTCTTTTCTCTTCCTCTTCTCTTCTCTATCTTTTTTCTATATCTCCTATCATTTTGGCGCTCGAGGGGCTAAATGTGAAGTCAATTTTTGTTCGTAAGAAAAGACCATGGAAAATACTTTGGAGCTAAGGTGTATATGAATAAAGCACAATATGAAAGGATCAAGTATTAATAGAGTAAGGAACTTAAAGGGATATAAAGTTAGAGGTGAAAAAGTAGGACAAAAGAAAAAAGAAAAAAACGCAAAAAAATCGAGGTAAAGAAAAAAGCTCATAACTTCTTCACCTCATATCCAAATTTCCAAAGAAAAGATTCGTAAGAAAGCTGACAAAGAGAGCTTTGTTGTATGACAAAACAGAGATAATGATATGAAAAATGCATCACATAAACTCGAGGATATATAAAAAGAAAAGAAATGAAAAAAGCAAGAATAACGCAACCAAAAACCTATAAATATGTGGGGTAGGAAGAATAGAAGATCGACAAGAAGGGAGGAGTAAAAAGAAGGCTAGAATAAGTAAGAGGAGTCTTTGTAGAAGAAAGAAAGAAGAAGGAAAGACTATCATGAACTAGTGTCATTAAGATTAAAGTAATTCTTTGGGGTTGTTATTTTTGGAGTCTAAGAAGATGGTATTGTTTTCCTAATAGTATATTAATGAATTCCTTTCTCTTCCTCTTCCTCTTCTCTATCTTTTTCTATATCTCTCCATCAGTTATCATGCATCACCACATCTAAAACCTTACCAATCCAAAATTGGTGCCCCAACTCATTATCATCAATAGGTGTAGCAATTAATATCCCCACCTTGAGTTCTTGCAAATTTCCTTACCACCTAGCTTTAACTATTTTTGTCATCCTTGGTTCAACATAAATGTCTCTTTGTTGTGGATGGAGCAAGTTTTCATTAATCGCATTAGGTGCAGGAAGAGGAGTCTGAGAATCACGAGAGTGCTATATAGACCATGTAAAGGGGATTTGTGTTGGAGACAAGGTCGTCTATGCGGAAGATCAAGAAGCATTCGATTCTGTTCTGTACCTGCGTATGACAGTTTCTAGGTCGTTGCACAGAGATAGAGAGAGAGAGAGAGAGAGAGAGAGAGAGAGAGAGGCACAAAACGACTCTTTCTATTCCATAAAGCAATAATACAACCCAACCTTACAAAAAGGTTACAAGGTCACTATATATAGTGACAGACTTAGGGCATCTACCATTTATGCTAATTACACAAATGGCCCAAACTTGATCTATACAAAGGGATAGTGTGAATACGTCCATTATACACTTGTATTCGACACTCCCCCGTAATGGGCGTATACATGGGTTATCTAAGATTACAGGCATAAACCTAGGTTCTCAGACATATCAGTTTTGTTCGAGTCGGCAGGGTCCGAAGGCAGAAGACCGAACTGGTCGGGTCGGAAGAGTTGAAGCCGATCATTAAGGAACTGATGTCGGTTGTCGGAAACCATTCTGCGATGTGTCCGGCTCTAACCAGACTGGTTTGTCGTTACGCCCATCTGATGCCGAAGGGACCGAAAGCGGTCTGCCGAAAGACACTTGGTCATTCCATCTGCGACATTGTCGGTTGTGGATATTTTCTCTAGACCGATTTTCCCTGAAATGACGCAGTCCCGAACGAAGTGATATCGAACGTCGATATGTTTGGAGGCGTTGTGGTGAACCGGATTTTTCGACAAGGCAACAGCACCTTGACTGTCGCTATAGACAACTGGGGCCGAGTCATGGTCGACTTGTCGAAACGTGTGCGCCAGCCGGCCGAGCCACAAAGCTTCTTTTGCAGTGTCGGACGCAGCTACATATTCTGCTTCGGTCGTTGAGGTCGCTGTGCACTCCTGAAGTTTCGACTTCCACGAAATTGCTCCATTGCCGAATTTGAAGCAGTATCTAGTTGTTGATTTCCGACTGTCTATACAGCCGGCGAAGTCCGAGTCGGTGTAACCGACTACGCCTGTAGTTGAGTTCGGGCCGAAAAGAATGCCGTGGTCTTTTGTGCCAGCCAGATATTTGAACACATGCTTGACTGCGTTCCAATGCGATCGACCAGGATTGTGCATAAATCTGCTAACGACTCCTACGGCATGAGAAATATCAGGCCGTGTCGCGACCATCAGGTACATAAGGGAGCCGACTGCCGGTGCATACGGTACCGACTTCATATCTTCCCCCTCCGGACCGGATGTCGGGCAGTCTCGCTGAGAGAGCCGAAGATTCATGGGGAGCGGGGTTGAAGCAGATTTGGCTGATTGCATGTTGAAGCGTTCCAAGACACGTCCGATATAGTCGGTCTGAGACAAAAAAAGATGTCGTTGATCGCGATGCCGACTAATCTTCATGCCAAGTATGTGTCGTGCCGGACCGAGGTCCCTCATGGCAAACTTCAACCGCAGTTGCCGAATGAGATCGGCAAGTTCGCCCGCGTGGCGTCCAGAAATTAGCATGTCGTCCACGTAAATGATGAGGAAGATGGGTGATCCATCTTGAGCTGTGTTGGTAAAAAAACAATGGTCCTCATCGCTTTTTGAGAAGCCGATCGATTGGATGAAGTCGTCGAACTTCTTGTACCATTGTCGCGGTGCCTGTTTGAGGCCGTATAGACTCTTCCTGAGTCGGCAGACTAGATGTTCTTGGCCAGTTGCCACGAAGCCTTTTGGCTGCTCCATATAAATTTCCTCTTCAAGATCACCATGGAGGAATGTTGTTTTGACATCTAGCTGAATCAGCTCCAAGTTGTCGGCTGCCACTACGCCGAGTAGAAAACGAAGAGTTGTCATTTTCACCACTGGTGAAAAAATCTCGTCGAAGTCGACGCCATATTCTTGTCGGAAGCCCTTCGCAACTAATCTGGCCTTGTACTTTGGGGTGGTCGAATCAGACGTCTCTTTTAGTCGATAAACCCACTTGCAAGGAAGAGCACGTCGGTTCCTAGGTAATTCGACCAGATCCCAAGTCTTGTTTGCCCGAATGGAGTGCATTTCCGACTCCATCGCCAGATGCCAGGTGGCGGAATCGACAGATGTCGATGCTTCTTCGTAAGACGTCGGTTCGCCAGCGTCGGTGAAGAAAATTCCAGGAGAATACCTCTCCGGAGGTTGCGACAGTCTCTCGGATCGTCGAGGTATGATTGGACTGGTCGCATCGGGTATCGAGGTCGGATGGTCCGAAAGCTGCTGTGCCGAGTCAGAGTTGTCCGAATCGGTAGTGTAAGGTTCAGCTACCCGTGAAGCTGACCGTGTGTTAAGAGCGGGGCCTTCTTGAAGGGTCGGCACATCGGAAAATATTACCCTTCGGACTTCGATCGGTGTTTTGACTGATGGATTCATAGCCGACTCGTTGAACACAACGTCCGAACTTCGGACGATTTGTCTGCGTTCGGGATCCCAGAGTCGGTATCCCATTTCGCCGTCGGATCCATATCCAAGGAAAATGCATTTCCTGGACCGAGGTGCAAGTTTTCGGCGATCATCTTTCGGAATAAGGGCGTACGCCTCGCATCCGAAGATCCTCAGCTTGTCGTAATTCGGCTTACTGCTGATCCATAGTTCCTGAGGAATTTGAAGTCCTAGAGGTCTGCTTGGCGACATATTGATTATGTGTACTGCCGTGAGTAGAGCCTCTGCCCAGAAGCCATCTGACAGTCCGGAGTGTTGGAGCATGGAAACTATCCGTTCTTGGATTGTCCGATTCATGCGTTCGGCAATCCCGTTTTGCTCCGGACTGTGTGGTGCCGTAAATTCACGTCGGATGCCGCGTTGTCGGCAGAATTTGACGAATTCTTCTGATTTGAACTCTCCCCCATTGTCGGTCCGAAAGCATTTCAGTTTTCGGTCGGTTTGATTTTCTACCATAGCGAGCCAATCGGAGAAGATCGAGAAGACACGATCTTTGGTGCGAATTGGATAAGCCCACACCTTTCGAGTCGAATCGTCAATAAAACTGACGAAGTAAGAGGCACCGCCGAGAGACTGATGCGGCATTGGGCCACAGACGTCCGAGTGGACCAAATCGAGAGGTCTCGTTTCTCTTGGTGCTGATGTCGGGTGTGATGCGGCTGCTTGTTTGCCATACTGGCAATGCTCGCAGAATTGATGGTCGGAGAAGGAGAGTTTAGGGATGTATCCGGCTCTAGATAGATGCGTAATGCCGGCCTTGCTGAGGTGTCCTAATCTTCTGTGCCATAGTGATGACACAGGAATATCCACCAAAAACAGGTTACCCTCTCTGAGCGTAACATGTAACGGATACAGTGAGTGTATCTTGGGTCCTCTAGCAAGCAGGAGGTTCCCCCTGTGGAGTGTCCACCCTCCCGAAGAAAAACCGGCACGAATGCCGTCTTCATCTAGTTGTCCGACTGAGATCAATGGCCTTGAGAGCTCGGGTACATGTCGGACATTGTGAAGTACAAGTGTAGAGCCACCTGCAAGGTTGAGCTCTACTGTGCCGATTCCAATGATGTCACAGTGTTGCGAGTTACCGACTCGAACTGAGTCGGAGTGACGGATCGTATATTGCCGAAATTGGGATCGATGAGGAGTCACGTGAAATGACGCGCCCGAATCTAAGAGCCATGTGCTCGATTCTTCAGTCATGAGCAGAACTTCTGATCCGACTGGATTTTCGATTGATAGTATATTCGGGTCGTTTGGTAGCACATCAGCTGAGAAGCTGACGTAATTGATCTCCTCATGCCGGCCACTCTTCTTGTCTGATCTCTGAGACTTGTCGTTCTTGTTCTTGAGTGCGCGGCAGTCGGCTTTGATGTGTCCGGGTTTCTTGCAATAGTTGCAGATTCGATTATCCCGTGACTGGCTCCGTCTTCGCTGATTGTTCGGCGGCCGTGAGGAATCCCTTCCTCGTATGTTCGATCGGTATGTCGAACCTTGTACTACGTAAGCGTCGTCTGTTGAGTCTTTGGCGAAAGACTTTCTCCGAGCTGCTTCGGTCAGGATTGCGCTCGTGACTTCGGAGTATTTAACAGCCGTGGTTGACGCGTTGCACACGGTTGTGACGAAAGTTTCCCACGATGAGGGAAGGCTGCTCATGAGTATCATTGCTCTGAGTTCATCCTCGATTGCCGTCCCCTGTGACGAGATTTGGGAGCTTATGCTTTCGTACTCATTGAGATGTGCTTGAACCGAATCGGATTCTTTCATCCGCAAGTTGTAGAGGCGCCGGATCAGAAACATCTTCGTTGCAGCGACCTTCTTTTCGTAGGTGTCCGACAGTGTTTTCCACAGTTCGAATGCTGTCGTACACGATTGCACCGTAAAGTATACCGATTCCGATAGGTGCATCCGAATCGTGGCGCGGACGATTCTGTCCAGCTTCTGCCACTCAATTGGTTTGTATCCTTCTGGAGGTTCTTCATTTTCGATGGGATCGATTTGCCCCTTGACTATGAGATAGTCCTGCATTTGCTCCTTCCAGAAGTTGAAGTTCGATCCATCGAACTTTCGTAGACTCATTTCTGACGAGCCGGATGTTGATGCCATCAAATTTGGTTTCGGTTGACGAAGCTCGGTTCGGAGTTGACTACGAACCTTGTTGGAGTGCAGCCAGTTGGCTCACCCGGTATCGTTCTAGTCGAATTTGAACCCGAGTCGGTTCGGCTTCAGATATATGTATTGTTGAACTTGCTCGAATTGACTCCGGTAACTTGAGGGACAGAACCGACTGGTCTTCCCGAATGTTGCCGAGTCGGAGTGAGCCCGGTTCGCTTCCGAATATATATGCCAAATACCGATTATTGAATCCGATTGTTTGGACCGATTCTGCTTCGGGTGACTGCAGCGACGAGAGAGACGGATCCAACTGATCCTCTCGAATGTCGATCAGCCGGATGAAGCACGAATTGGGGTTGTTGTCTTGAGACCGATCTGCACCGAGTGGTTACAATGAGCGGCGAGCAGCGTTTGATGACCTCTTCGGATGCCGTTTAACCGAGTGGAGCACGATCGTGTCAATGTTGCACAAGGGGATTTCGCCTCGAGCGGTTACGATCACAAGAAACAGAGTACAACCAGCTGGCTTACTCCAAGCGAAGATGATCTAACGCGATGAGATGCAAGCCTCGTTTTTTTCTTCTTCTTCTCTCTTCTTCGAATGACGCAGGAAACCGAATGTTGTGCAGGCTGAGACGACGTCCGACAGCGGATTGAAGGACCGAATACTGTGCAGGCTCTGATACCAGATGTTGGAGACAAGGTCGTCTATGCGGAAGATCAAGAAGCATTCGATTCTGTTCTGTACCTGCGTATGACAGTTTCTAGGTCGTTGCACAGAGATAGAGAGAGAGAGAGAGAGAGAGAGAGAGAGAGAGAGGCACAAAACGACTCTTTCTATTCCATAAAGCAATAATACAACCCAACCTTACAAAAAGGTTACAAGGTCACTATATATAGTGACAGACTTAGGGCATCTACCATTTATGCTAATTACACAAATGGCCCAAACTTGATCTATACAAAGGGATAGTGTGAATACGTCCATTATACACTTGTATTCGACAATTTGCACGGTCCAAGTACCGAGGATTCAATTATCAACCATTTCTTCTTGATCTTTAAAGAACACATCCCACCATGGTGTATCTTGTTCACCAGCATACTTCTTTGCATTACCAATGCGCCTGCATTTGTCTTGTAAGGCTTGTATCCGAAAGTCCTTCTGATGATCAACCAACTCATTGTGCACTATCTTTTTAGTCTCAATCGGCATTTGTTTTGCACTATAAATAGTAGTAGAAGGCAAATGAAGTAGAAACTAACATCCCCCTTCTCGCTCCTATCGGGGGGAAGATGAATACTGCTTTGCATATAACAACGTACAACCACTAAGATCATTTTGCTTTATCAAGAAAACATGATTGAAGTTTATATTATTTAATGGAGCTAAAACTTTGGCATTTCAATCCCCACCATTTGAGATGTATCTCTTGAAGTCATATATCTCCTTCAAGTGTTGTACATTTGGACATGGCGTATATGCATCACAAATTATGTCGAATAGCTTAGGTAAGGTGAAAGCATCATATCGTGATAACTGCCTGGAGAAAGTGTTGAACATCTTATTCATATGGTCATGTGTGTGACCAGCAAACAGAAAGTTAATTTTCACTTTCCTAAAGACTCATTGGTTCACCAACATACTCAAATAATTGAAGATTGTTGAATTCTTGTTTTCTCGAGTAGTATTCTCCAATTGAATATACAGAACCGGTGGCAAGGGTTGCCCCCAAGACATCAAAACCCTTTGAATCACAATGACTCAGGTTAAATTAGGGTCATTGTGGACATTTGGGTAAGTAACGAAGACGTGAGGTTTAACAGTCCCATTATAAGCCAAACAACCCGCCAAGCTAATCTGAACGAGATATTCATCGTTGAAGTCTTTAGGAAGCCTTCTAAGGTGAGGTAGACATGTCTTCTTTTGGTCCATTCCATCTATTAACATTAGACACATATTGCTCATGTTTGTTCATTGACTTGTCCCTATGGTGCATAACTCTCTTTTGCTCTAATGCTTGGGCTTCTTGATGGTCCTGTAACAACTTCTTATTGATGTCCTTCTCCATTGTTGTCTTGGCCCCTTTAGCGACACTCTTAAAGTTTGGACATATTGAACAATACCCCATGCGTACTTTTCAAGGTATAATAACGTTACTAAATTGTGATGTCCACTATCTTCTCAACTGATTGAAGGTGGATTACTTATCGTTGAATGTACACATCTCCGATCTATAGGAATCGTAAACTTCTCGACGTGTGTAATTATCAGAGAGATGCAACCTATCAGTAGTTGGCATTACCTCACAATTAAGCTTAACGCATGTCTTCATCCAGTTGATCGCATTTCTTCCTGATGCACCCTTTATACTTGCCACATGTCGGTTTCACTATTAGGATCACCATTCAAAACTCGTAGTTGCACTCTATGTAATCTCATGTTGCTAACGCATAGTGCAATCTTGAATGCTACTCTACAACATTGTTGCGCCATGAAGAGAAAATACTCGAAGGAGATCAAGTTGTCAGATGTTTTGTTTGATACCATCTGTAAGTGTGTCATAAGATAAGTGTCATGTTCATCACTAGTTAGAGAAAAATAGTAACGCCACAACGACTGCAAGTTGTCCTTTCCAATCCTTGACATACACCCACAAGCGCAGCATACGTTGTTAACATCTAAGGTAAGTTGATTCTTAGATGTCACTAGAGCAAATCTATCTTGACTTATATGGTGCGCAACCCTCCTAAAAGGGCTTACTGACTTGATTTCCTTTATGTTGGCAATTGGTGTCTCATCTTGCGCAAGATTGTTTGTCTATCTACCACTTGAAACACTTGTCAAACTTTGAAACACATTCCTTGCATTCGTCGATTCCTCATTGGGATCATACTCATCAACAGAGAACTCTTGACTTAGTGCCATACTTTGTAGAGCCTCAATATTCAATCAACCAAGGCAGTATTCCTCCATCGAGAAAGGAGAACCCGTGGACAATGGGTATTCTTCCGTGAGAGAAAATGGTGAGTTAGGGTTCATTTTTCAAGCTTATTCTATGCAATCAGGTTAACTAAAAAGGTAGACAAGAGTTTGCTTCACAACAATAAACATATAGATCTTTAAGCTTACATAGGTCCTATATATGAATATTAATATATATAAAAATTGATATTTAATTAAGAAATGTACTTTAAATATTTATACATGTGCATTAAAAGCACTTTTTTAATTGGTATCACCCGTGCACATAAATTCTTGCACAATGATCCTTCTTAAAACCACGTGCACTTAAATTCTTGCACATAAATTAGTGCACATTGATCCTTCTTAACCCACGTACATAGAAAAAAAGCTAACAATCATAGGTGCACATAATTTCATGCATTTATGTATTGACAAGTACATGCACTTTAAGTGTTTATGAATAGTAATAAATAAATAAATAAATAAAACTAACTATAGTTAGTCTTAACTAACCCTACTTACCTTTTCCTCCTATATATAGGAGGATCACTTCCTTTTTTTTCGCACTTGCACACGACCAATCAAAGAGCACTAGATGGCCACAAAGCACACACGACACCGACACATGCATACTCCACCTCCAACTCAACATGTCGAGCAAAAAGACATCTAGGACTAACTCCAAGTATGCCTCAACCCTAAAGTATACAGACATATTATTTTTAAACCCCTTTCCCCAACACGTAGTATCGAGTTGGAGTCCAACTCGATACATTGTATCGTGATGGAGTCCCAACTCTACTGCAATGTATTGAGTTGGAGTCCCAACTCGATACAATGGATAGAGATGGGACTCCATCTCGATACAATGTCTGGAGATGGAGTCTCATCCCGATACAATGTATCGAGTTGGAAGGTCAACTTGATACAATGTATCGAGTTGGGTCCCGAGGAGCTACAACTTGATACAATGTACCTTGTTGAGGCCCAACCAAGGTTGTTAGGTACGGTACGGATACCATACATATATAACGTATTAATATGCATATAGTACCTCCCAATTTAAAAATACGTTAAATACATTTTCTTAATATGTTAAATACTTATAAAATACGTAAGATACGTATTTTACATATAGTACGTTAAATACTTCTAGAATTTGAAAATTATTTACCTTTCTAAAAAAAATCTATAATGTTGTAAAAAACATCTATGTTTACACAATTTTGTGATGTACAGTATAGTTCTACATCCTTTTCTTTGGTATTATAAAATCATAAGCAATACACCTTGGTATTATAAAATCATAAGCAATACAAAAGTTGATGGTTGTTTTGGTGAGAAGAAGAACCCCACCAAAACAAAGCTAATGCTAACCATAAATTCATCCATCCATTCATGAGGAGAAAGGAACCTAAAAACATTTTCTATTCGTGGGTATTTGCAGCCTCCATGCCGATGAGAGATGGCTGAAATAATACTTTGGACATCGGAATCGTTGTACACCTGTAGTTATCACTCCATTCCACAATATAACATTTTAGCTTGACAACTTTCCAAGCAGTTTTTGTGCTTTCAAAGGAGCACCACATTTAACACACATGCTAATCAAAACAGTTGCTACATATGAGCTTTTTCCAGCAACCCTTTTCTCACAATATATGCACGTATTCTAGAACCCTCACAAAGATCCTTCCACCAAGCACAAGCTTTGAGAAATGACACAACATTGAAATGTTCTTTTGACATTCTCTTCTTTTCTCTTAAATTTCCCCTGTTTTAAGTTTTTGACTGATTCCCTTGTACTCTCATCATAGCCAATTTGTTGAGCATAGTCAACAGTAGCAGCAACTTTCCAGCGCCATTCCTCATAGTCGATTTGATGTGTATATCCAAGAACAACACATATTTGTACACCATATCTCCAAGATTTTTATCGTCTACTCCTCCCAAACTGCAATTGAGCATTCAATGTAACCTTTAACACCCAAAATCTGTAACAACAGAATGTCCATAAACAAAGTTAGTAGACATTGTTTCCCAAAATCACGGGAACAGTATACATCCAAATTATGTGATCTCCATCTTCCCTCAAAATGAGCATAGAGGTCCATATCCTTTTAAAATACATTTGCTTCCTAAAAATGGCATCAACATTGCCTATGAAACTTTCACACTGACCACGTAATGTATGAACAAGTAACAACCAGAATTCAACGATTATAACAACAACATCTTGAGTGACATTATCAAATATTGATGCACATCGCGCTTTCCAAATTACCCACATCAGAATAGATGAAATTGTCTTCCATATAATATCATCCCTAAATTGCAAACTATCACTTATAAAAGGTTGAACCATTTGTATATGAGGAGGAACTATGTGAAAAGCTTCCACTATATCCTCCTTTTCATATAACAAGAGATGACCCTCTAGAATGCCCCACCTAACCGCACCCCAAGTGACAACACAATTAGCATGTATCAATATCAACAACCTTAATACTGTCTGCCATATTTGCATAATTTTAGGACAAGACCACAATAGATGCTTAATTGATTCTACCATACATCCACAACCAAAACCACATGACTTACTATCTAATTGCTGCAACCAAGCCCGAACTGGTAGTGCATAATGGATCAATAACCAGTGAAAATGGACAATCTTCTTAGGAATTTGCATACTCCATAACCATTTCCAATATTTAGATGCATCCATTAAAGAGGCTCCATTTGCCAACCACACTTTCATAGCAGATGGCAGATGAAATTTCCTACTTAAGAGCAACTTTCGTCCCAACTTCATAGAATATTGGAAAATTTGAAAAAATTTAGTATGAGACGAAGGATTTGTATGTTTCCAAAGATAATTTGATGGATCCAACAATGACTTTTTTTTTAAAACCCATAGTTGGCAAATTAACATACTATCTGAAGGAGAAGGATCTAAAATCCATTTTTTACCCGATTTACCAATCACTGTCACCGGATGTTGCAATGTCGTTTGCCAAATTGACGATTCCACATTAGTCTGCCATAATCTTCCTTCCTTAGACACATCAAAATAGTAACAGTCTCATTGAGATGTTGTTCCTTTTACTCCAATAATAAAACCAACCGGAGTAAAATATCCAAACCAAACATGCTCAAAAGAAGGTGACCAATTAGAGAGAAAATTCCCTAAAGATGATTGAATTTCATCAAACATAACTCTAAAACCTCTACACATGGTAGCATCTAGCTATGAATTATTCAGATGAAAAACATAATTTCCCCAAGAGGCTACCATGGCAGTTATACCATTATCCAATGTAACCCATTGTAATCGCGGTCTACTACCAAGCAATACACCCCTTTCATCAGAAAAAATAAAATTCTAAATCAAAGGTTGCCGCAATAGTTCTTCATTTGAAGAGGGGCATCTACGAATAAAAAAAAACTTAACAGCTTCCCATGCTTTACAAATGCCAACCATAAAACCATCTATTGGACCATGTATTGTTCTCATCTTAAAATTTGACAAGAATGCCCATCTTAGAGATGGTTTCCAAAACCCCCCCGTAGACGGTTTAATATCAAAAAATCGATTTAAAAGAAATTCTAACCATATACCTTAAGCAAGCAACATAGCCCTAACAACAAATTTTGCCAAAGGAGGCTTACATTGGTTGTCTGGGTCTACCAACCCTAAACCACCATCAGAAAATTGTGTCGTAAGTGTCAACCAAACTACCTTCGCACGAGCATCATTATTACTTCGTCCTATCCAAATAAAGTTTTGAACCATTCGTTTAATCTGTAACAAACAGAATCTAGAGAACAAACAAGTAGATGCAATATACCACATCAATGAAAGGAGAACTTGATTAGCTATCATTACTCTGCCTGCTAAAGACAACTATGTAGTGTCCCAAATCAACAATTTTTTCCTAAGTGATAACATTAGAGGAGCTAACAATCGCTCCTTATTCATATTTATACCAACCTGACATCCTAAGTAACGAACTCAAACTCCTTGAATCCAACAAAAAAACTCAGATGGTCTCCATAATGGCAATGGCCGCTTAGAAACCCAAAAACCCACTAATTTACACCAATTAACTTTTGCACTAGAGGCAACACAAAATGTTTCCAATGTAGCTTGTGCTTTATTACAAATTACCTTCTTCAGCGCGCAAGTATAGTGTTGTGTCATCTGCAAACTCCACATCTAGAATCATCTTGTTAGAGATCGGTGCGACCAACCCTTGGATCCCAGCACCTGCTGAATTAAAAAAGGCTGAAAATACCCCCGGAACAATAAGAAATAAGAAAGGGGCTAACGAACACCCTTGGCGAATAGATCGTGACGTTTGAAACCTTCGTCCTCTACCTCCTACTACTAAGATAGAACTATAAGCTAATCTATACAAAGAATGCAATAATCCAAGCTTCTGGAAACCCTAATCTTCTCATCGCCTCTTCTAAAAAGTCCCAATTCACTCTATCATAAGCCTTTTCAAAATCTAACAATAAAATTACTAAGTCCTCTTTCTTTGCCATAGCTAAAGTGGACAACTCCCAAAACAAAAAAATATTACCAAATATACTCTTATCTTGCATGAAACCTGTCTGAGAAGTATGAATAATATTAGGCAATGAAGGTTGCAAATGTAGTGCCAATACCTTAGCATAAATTTTGTAAATTGTATTGAGTAATGTGATCAGTCGCCGTGCCCTAATGTCCTCCGAGGCTCCATCCCCTTTAGGGATAAGACAAATCAGCCCCTCCTTCCATTCCTCTAGCATAGCTCCCAAATAAAAAATTATCTGAAAAGCACTAGTTAACTCATTAGCTATAATGTCTCAATACTGTAAGAAAACATCTCTTATTAGTTCATCCTCTCCCGGGAAAACCTCTGAACCCAAAGATTTTAATGCTTGCAGAACCTCAAAAGAATAAAAAGGGCATAAAAGAGTTTGAACCATTCGATTTGTAACACATGGTTTTGTTGTACCGAAAACTATAGCCCTCATTGCCGATACATTTTGACTCACCTCATCAGCTGACAAAAATTGTTGATAATATCACGATGCCAACTCTCGCATTTCATCTGGATCTGTTGCAAGAGTACCATCATCCCTCTTTAATGCACCAATCTGAAACTTCCGCGGTCTTGGAGTAACTACATCAAAAAATAATTTGGACATTTTGTCCCCTTTTTGAGACCATTTTGTTGCAAATGCAGAGTATTTAAAATCAGCCATTTTAGATTGCATAAAAAAAATCTCGACTCTTAACTTCCGTAAGTTGTTTTGAAGATAAATTGAATTGATATCTCTTTCTTGCAAATATTGAATCAAGGCCAACCCTCTTCTTGCATTTGCCAACCGAGAGATAAGAAAAAATTTCTTATCGTTAACCTTGTTTAGAAGCAGTTTCTTAAGCTGAAATAATGCCACGAAAACCTTAGTTAACTTATCAGGAGCAAAGACAGTAGACCAAAGGAAAGCAACACTCTCTGCAATAGAATCATCCTTCAGAATCCACTTTGGAATCTTAGCATGATCATGAAATACAACCACTCGCAATTTCAAAGTTAGCTTTACTGGTGCATGATCTGAAAAGTTTGTACCCGGCACTATCCCTAGAGATCCACCTAACTCCCAAAAAACCTGATTTGCGTAAAACCTGTGAATCCTAGAGAGATTGGCATCCGCTACCCGCATGTTCGATCGAGAAAATTGCAAAGACTCTACCCTTCTTGCAAAAGATTGCATAAACCATAAATCCTACAAGTTAAATTTAAAGCATAATTTTTCCCACTCAGCCAACTCAACACCTAAAATTATAATTGTGCTCCCACCCATACGATCTGAAGGGTCTTCAAGCATATTAAAGTCCCCATCAATGCATCAATGATCCCTTATAGGGAGATCATTGCACAGTTGGCACCAAAATTGTGCCCCTCCCCTTGTTGAATTCGGCCCATAAACATTCAAGAAGCCAACATTTTTCTCTAATATCTTTAAGACTATAAATTGGGCACGGCCACCCTGTAAAAATCCTTTGTCTACAATCAAAGAGACCCATTTTTCAAAACATGCAATAGCAAGCCCCCCTTGTGTTCTAGATGGCCCATAAGCTGGAATCCAATCATAAAACCACCTTCCCTTCAAGAATTTACAAATTTTAGCCACCCTATTCTGTGATAAATGATGCTCTTGTATCAATAAAATGTAAAATTTACCCACATACTGGGATGATAGTTCCTGATTAAATAAGCCTTTCTCTTTATGAAATTTATCACCTCCTAACCCTTGTACATTCCAAGAGAGTAAAGTCAACGAATCCATATCACGAAGGAGTTAACAACCTTTTATCCTTCAAGATATCACTTCGTTCCTTCTGCACTGAAGAAACTACTCTAGTAATTCTTTTTTCCATATTAGAATTTCTATTATCCTTGTATACTCTATTTTTGTTATTCCCTATAGCCTTAACTACACTATTAGATGCTGAAAATTTATACAGAATGGGAACATTTTCATGCAACACCATCTTCTTCGAGTGATCCTCTACATTCTTTCTCACAATCTCAGCATAAGAAAATGGCACAATATCCTTAGATATAGAAATTTGTTGAATTTCTGGCTTAAAAGGACATACTTGCATGTTTGCTTGATTCTCTAAATGTTGCACCAACTTTTGAACCTTTGAAGAATTACTCATAGGCGCTACATCGTCACAAAGACCAACCTCCCGAACCATACTAACTTGTTGGGTATCAACAATAGGTAACGGCTCGTAATGTGCTTCCACAGCCTGCGAAACAGTATTCAAAAGTGGAAAATGTTGCAAAGGATTATCATAAATTCTATCAGGCAATTCAAATGTTTCTATCATGAATGTCAATAATTTTATCCAAATCTGATTGGATGGCAGCCTATAACAAATGTCAAAGATCCCCTTTGCTCGGCCGGCTTCCCAAAATATGTACCACTATTGAGGCGGCCTGAAGACGAATCACCTCTTGCATAACAATCACTTCATCCTCTGGTGCTAGGCTAATGTCTAAAGTCCCTTCGACAGAGATTGGGTTGAGTGTTGATGCACTGGATCACTCTCGGGGCGTTGATGTCGATGGTCCCTCCATGGCTAAGTAGGTACTTCCTTAACGTATTCCCTCTCTCTCCTTTTTATATATTGTATCTTCCCTAATTTTTGTTAAATAAATCTATTATTTAGAATAGAGAAGAGGATTACCAGGATAAATTGATTCTTCTCTGCTAATCCTTGCTGATTTTGGCGGCCACTCGCTTCCGTAGGGGAGGAATATAAGTTGTGCAGGGGCAACGATGACGACAGAGATTGTAGGATAGGAAATAGGTTATCCAGGGACATCGATGGAGACAACAAAGCTAACATTCTTTGGGGTGAAAAGGGTTTCATGCTAGATAGGAGTATAGTTCTACATCCTAAAATGCATATAAGACATTTAAACATTTCACATCCTAAAATACTTGTAGTAATATGAATGTTGACATTCCCTTATTCTATAAATCAGTGTAAGTGTGTATCACGATGTTCTACTTCAAATTTTAATTATTTACAATTATGCCTTCATAGATTGAGGAATCGTCTACGATTATCACACTCAGAGTCAAGACAGGTTTATGTCTTCTTTTCTCTCTTCTTCTTCTTCTTCTTCATCTTCTTCATCATCGTCTCTTCTATTCTTCTTTCTTCCTTCCGTTGGCTTCTTTTTCACTAAAAACTTTTTTTTCTTTTGCTTTTTGTTGGGGTTTTACTTACATTTTCTTTATAAATACATATTATACCTGTTTTTTTATAAATACGTTAAATACCGTATTGGACAAATGTACATGATATTTGACTAAATAACATTGAGGTATAGTACGTACTATACAAATTATGAGGTACTATACATATTTAAACGTTAAATACGGGTACATAAACAACCATGGGCCCAACTTCATACAATGTATTGAGTTTAGACTATAACTCCATACAATATATCAACATGAGCTTCATTAATTCAAAATCATTAATTCAAAATTAGAGGTTGTGTGCAATTTAGTTCTCTTTTAAAATGAAAAAACAGTGAAATTAGGCTCACTAAACTAATGTAAATGGAAACTTTGGACCTCAAAATTACATGTTTCTAGATATGGTTGTGATTCATAGCAGAGGCTAAAGTGTTACTTTTATGGCCTTTTTTGACTATTTGCCCCTTTTTATCAAATTTGAAGTCCCCATAAAAACTTGAAGCTTAGAGTTACATTGATGTTTTTATTCGTCTCATATTAGGTCCATTGATCCTAAGGACAAGAGACCAATTTAAAAAATCCGAATAAAATATTAGAGCTCGCCACCAGAGTCCACCCAAATCCCTATCGTCACCTATCCCCAAAAAGGGAAAAAACTATTATTTGATGAAAATATTGTTAGGCAACCTTCTGATGAGGTGAGTCAGAAGGCAACTATGGCTGCAATATGAGGGGAACCTTTTCAGACAAGGATATGACCGACCATGAGTGGGCACTGCAGTACTCTTGGTAGCTCAAAAACGGGGCATAGACAACTTAGTAAAGATTGTCCTTTCAGTAATGGATGAACCATGAGGCTAGACTATGAAGATCCCGACTCCCAAAATCTTATTATTCTAGTGGATTGTTCAAAGGGAGTTCGGAAGATGTATGTCTCCGAAGATCACCTGGTCAAAGATTCATGCGGTAAAAAATCTTTTAAAATTGCAATTGAGACTACAAACAACTTGATCACTACATTGAGGCCAAACATTCAAGGCCATGTAACATTGAAGGAGGCCCCACCATCTCCCATAAAGGTTGCACCCAAAAAGGTTGCTACACAGTCAAGGCTTGCCAAGAAGAAAGTCACAAAAATGTCAAAGTCAGAATCATTAAGTGAATCCACAGATGACAAAGAAGCTCAAACAACACCAGGGGCAGAGTTAGCTTCTGGTGTGTTGTCTTCGGAATAGAACAAAATAAGAAGGAACATTATTTATACGATGCGTGTGTGGAAGGGCTAGGTGTTTAACCTCCCGATCACTTACATCCATCGCCCATTTGTCGATTAGAAGATTGGACGTCAACCCTTGGAGATAAGAGAACCTCATAAAATCTATGTCTAGAATCTCAAGAAAAAAATGAAGATAAATCCCCATGCTATTGTTGTCCCTTTTATTGTAATGGTTGATCCTAATGAGTGTTCATCCCTAGAAGAGTTTGACGTAATGAAACATGATCTGTACAACTATTTCGTAATAGGGGATCACACTTGGCAAAAGCAAGACGACAGGTGGTCCGAGAACATCCCACTACATTCTTTTTTTAATATGTAAAATGTAAAATATACGTGCCCGGTTAACAACAGAAGAGGCAAAGTTGTTACCATGGAACCATAGAAACGACACTGAATATCGGCAAAAAATGTCCTCGATTGAGTGCATCAGATTTTTCCACCATCAGTATTTGACGTGAAGCAAAAATATGGAGCAAAGTTATATCCCACTCGTCGACGTCAGTGGCTTCACGAAGTTTAATGTCTTCTTACAAGGCGCTATCGGAATACTTCATTGCATTTAAGGATTGGGTTAGTATTTCTCTTTAATTTGACAATTTGTTTAACAAATATTAAAGGTATTAACAATTTCTTTGTTTTTGTGTTGTTTCATTTAGAAACCGTGTCGAGGTAAAGAGGCCCAGGGAGGTTAAAGATATTCATGATTTCCCAACCTCCTTTCTTGCACATCTTGAAAGGGCTCGAAAAAAAGAGTATAGGCGCTTGGTGAAAGAGTTTGATGTGGATGACAATGGCACCTTCAAGAAGTTCAGCCTCAAGAAAGACATTACAAGAGATTTGTATTATAATATTTATTCCAGTGATGTAACTGATATGATCCAGAAGCTACCCAAGAAGGAGTATTCGTTATTAATAGCAGATATTCCATACGACTTTCGTATGGCTGGATTGACATATGATGATGAACCTTTTAGGTTTAAGTAGTTAGAGAAAATGGTTAAAGATTTCGCCGAGTTGACCATCGCATCCCTGTGGAGAATAGTTATATTTCATAGCATGGAGTGCCATGGACTAGGGATATTCTGTGGCTCAAGCATTGAGGTATCATTGCCATGGAATAGAGAACCTAGCTTGGTAAGGATCTATTGAGTGCTTGTAGGGAATTCCAATATGATTTCATAAGATTCTTTTTTCTTCTAACAATATTATTTTCTTCTAATAACTTCTTTTTTCCATTAACAGGATTAAAACCAACGTAAATAGAGGACCAACTTTTTGGTTTATGAACGCAATGGAATATATAACCATTGGCTATTATGACGAGATCAAGAAGCAAAGAATAAAGGATCACTTGAATGACGTGGGATGCTCAAATTTGCTGGTGTACCCAATAGTCACGCGTAAACTGCGACATGTCACGACGACTGAGCGTGGACTTATCAATCCCTATCAAAAGCCTCAACGACTAATGATGTGCCTTGTAGAGATGTTCTCTAACAAAGATGATTGGATATTAGATCTGTTTTCTGGCACATGTATGATTTCAATTTATTGTCTCAATTGCTTGATGAAACAAATTATATTGTTGAACTGTTATGTGAATGATTCCTATTTTTTAATCGATGTTAGGTACCACATCTACGTGTGCGTTGAAACTTTTCCGCAATTCTATTGCATTGGAGAAGGATGAGGAGCAAGTGAACTTTATAAATATGAGGCTTAGAGCATTGTGGGAATACCCTGATCAAGACGAGGAAGTAGGTGCTAAGCATATAGCAGATATAGAACGTTTTCAGCCTGCCTCACGTGAGCCCATCTCTCCTTTGGCTTGTGAACCTAGGGAGCTTATAGAGCTTGAAGATGACCTATTAGAGGACCCCACAATAGCCAATCTATATAGAGTGGATATTACAACACAGAATATCGAGGATAGTTCACCCAAGGAAGACGAAGATAATGATGTAGATACCCTCATAGTTATGTAAACTGATTTCATCTAGATACAATTAATATAGTTCTGACCAACATTTTGCATTTAATCAAATATTTTGTTTTTTCTTAGGTTCAATCTTATCAATGTGGTCATGAATATGTTTGTGGTAATTTTCCAATTATTTGTTTTATATGGTGTTTAATGTTTGAATTATTTGGTTGATGTGTTTATTTTTTGTTGCACACACATATTATTATTTGTAGCTTATGCTTCAGTCTATATTCATTCTTTATAGCATGAATCCAATTGAATATATATTCATCCTTTATTGCACGATCTATATGCACCCGTTAAAGATTTATTCTATATTCATCAAGTAAACATTACTTCATATTTATCCACCAATCGGGTTCATAGACTATAAACCCATTTTGTTTACTATCAGTTACATTTTGAATTGAAATATACTTTTATAGAAACTTAACAATATTTCAAGCTGTTGGTTTGAAATATACTTTTATAGACACTTTGAAATATTGCCAGTAGTTGGATTGAAATATACATTAACAATCATGTGTCCATGGCTAAAGGTGTTCTCATTCGGAAGTATGTATTGCTATTGATGGGTGTTCTCCAAAGATCATGAGTACTCCTTGGTATATATGGTGTGACATCTGTTTTCAGGGTTTATGGGTGTCTCTTCTTATACACGTTTTAATGTATGGTTCACCATTAACAATTGAATCTTGTCTCTATTTGTGCTGAATAGTTGTCATATGTGTTTGAGTGTATCTATTTTATGATAAACACAATCAAAACGATATTTCTCAATACTATTTATATGTACAATTTTCTTGGGTTCTCAAGAACATATACCTTTTGTATTATATCCTACAAGATCCATTAAGGATTAATTTGAATAAACTATAATCAATAATACGTACATATCACTTCCTCGTCTAGCATATACACTTCTATGGCATAGATAACCTAGCATAAGAACTTTCACACTTGCAAGTTGCAAAAAATAATTTCCATTTTATTAAGATTGTTCCAAATAATTAACTTGTGTCAGATGAGACCGCCATTGTGATATTCTTAAATTTAAAAACATTGCGGAAGTGGAGATAATCGACTTTAAATAGTCTCCAAAAATCACATGTTCTCTATTTAGAGAGTTGTTACATATTTAGCACATTCTACATAGTTGGTTGATAATGGGATACTGGCGCACCCAATATTTCACAATAGACTAAATTTGTACTACTACAAAGGGAATCTAAAAGTGGAATGTACGATCCTTCCACTTGTGAATGCGAACGTGAGGCTTATTGAATGCCTTCATGGGCACATCTTCAGCCAACATGCCGATTCAGATCAAACCCCTTAGGTCAACTGCATGTTGAACTTGTTCCAGAGTCATCATACTTGAACCATTAAGCCATTAGTAGTATGGGAGCTTCTTTTTCCTACTTTGTCGAAATTTTGATCTAAAAATGCCATGAGAATCTTTGTAACAATTAAAATTTAGATCCTTTGAATTAAATATCATTCAAAAGGATCAAGTTCACAAATCCTCAAGGTAAGTTTTAGAAAAATATATCACGATACATTTGAGGATAAACTTTGAAACTCATTACATGGGTGGCTTAAGTAGAAAATCAATGAATAAATAAAAGGAAATCTAAGATGACGATAGGATGCCGAGAGGAAATCCTCGAGTTTTCAGTGTAGGAAACCCACAATCTACGACCACGTTGCTTCTTGTCATAGTAGGTGTCCTATACACCCTCTTGATTCACTATCCCACAATGAATCTTTCCCCTATAAAGCCCAGGCGTCTTCCTCCAAATGTCCCCCTATGGCAATGATCTCTTCTTCTCCTTTCATAGGGTTCACGTACACCCTCACAAAATCAAGTAACTTGTTGCATGAGTCGTCACTTGTCCTCAGTTCTCGACTTTTGCACAAGTGAATTCGATCCTACTTTCATTTTACCATATTCCTTGTTCCTATATAATGCACATTGTAAATCACCATTTCCCTCCCATTATCTATTAAAAAATTCAAACCTTTACCCCTTATCATCCCAAGAGTTAGCTCTTGCTAGTTGAAGCATTGTATCTTTTTGTCAGTTTGATCTACTTCAAGATTCAACTCCTCCTAGCTACATCTTCGACTATCACCTTAACCTATTATAAACTCAATTTCAAACATTTTCCTCTGTACATGTCACGTCATGACAACACCCAAATCAAGCAACCACATTTGTGTATCATGTACACTTCTAGGATCTCACTGGTCGATAAGCCTTCTAAGCAGAGGACTTCTCATGGCAAAGATTTGGCAACAATGTTTACTGCGTTTGCCAATAATGACAAGTTTGATTCGGAAGAGCTTGCATTCTATGGACCTTCTCAAGTCAGGTGACCCGATTTCATTTAGATGTGTGCAAAATGTGCTTGGATATGCACCTCTTGACGTCGATCATTTCTTTCTCTTGTTCTACTCCGATCTCAGCTAGTTATCGATACCATTCCGATGGAGAAGTGTGCTTCGACATTCTTATCAATGGATAGATATCCAAGTGAACTTCATGGAAGCTCTTCCCCTAGGATAGCAACGACACTTTCATCTGTCATGAGCTTAGATACAGTGTTGTCGGTCATTATCATGTAGAAACACTTCCCATGATGTCAAGAGGCTTAAACAGAGAGCCAATCATTTAACCTCTTCGTCAAAGTTAATACTTGTTATGTACACATAACGTTGGTGAGGGTAGGTCACTAATATTTACATTAGTGAAGGGTATGTTCACTAATGTTAAAAAGGGGCTAATGTGATTGGATAGAAGGAATGATAGGTGCATGCACTATCATGATTTGGGAAACCAATGAATGGAGACCCTTTTAGAAACGCACATCTATTCAAGGGGCCTAGGAAAAGGTATAAATATGAGGCTTAGCAACCCTCATAAGCACATTATGTCGGAAGGTTGTTGTTTGACACACCGGTGGTGCGGGCTAGGCTTTTGTCTCGACGATCGTGTTTATCTCTTCCAAGGTATTAGTCATCTTAATATTTGGCAATATGGGACGTCTGTGGTAGGTTGGCTATGTCTAGATCATAGCTCAGGGTTGGTCGGGTGGAACGGGTTCTTCTATCCATTCTATTTTCCTTCTTTTACTTTAGTTTGGTCTATTGATTAGTAATAGATTCTTAATAGTGGTATCAAAGCATTTACTAACAATTTTTTTAGTTGTTTTGATGTTTTTCGTGTGTGAGCGATGGGGATCTAACAAGGCTCGTCTTGCTCTTCACAGGATCAAAACAACATTTTTATCCCGGTATTCTTCTTTCTCGATCTCTCTTTTCTTTTCGATGATGCGTTCTTCTTGGTCGAATCAATTTTGTATTACATTTTATTTTCTTTCTTTCTACTTTCTACCATGCTTCGATTTTAATTATTATTGTGCATCGGGCCGAGCGTGTTTGCAATAATCGTACACGCTCAACTCATGGCCCTTTTGCATATTTCAATGTATCTCCCACTCTCCCTTCTCTTGAGCCATCTCTTATACTAATAATTATGCTTGTGCTCGGGTTGAGCATGTTTGCCCTAATCGTACACACTCAACTCATGGTCCTTTTGCACATTGCAATGTATCTCCCACTCTCCCTTCTCTTGAGCCATCTCTTATACTAATAAGTATGCTTGTGCTCGGGTTGAGCATGTTTGCCCTAATCGTACACACTCAACTCATGGCCCTTTTGCATATTGCAATGTATCTCCCACTCTCCCTTCTCTTGAGCCATCTCTTATACTAATAATTATGCTTGTGCTCGGGTTGAGCGTGTTTGCCCTAATCGCACACGCTCACCTCATGTCCCTTTTGCATATGATGTTGAGTATGGCACCCTTCCCTTTATTGAGCCATCACTTGGCCGATTCTATGGGATGTAGTGGTCTTAAACGAGGTGTATGTCACCTACCTATGCCATTCTACTCTCAATTGAGCTATCACTTGGTCGATTCTATGGGATGTGGTGGTCTTGAGGAGGTGCATGTTGACTATGTTAGGTTTTCATACCTTAGGGCATGGTTAATGTTCATACACCTAGTTGATTATTAATTACACAAATTTTCATTTTATTTTTGTATGATTTTCTATTAATTGTCTCATTTTCCCCTTTCTTTTCATGTTTAAAGTATTTATGTGTGTTTACCTATGATGTAACGCTTCCGTGTAGACTATTTTTTCGTATTGAGTGGGCATCATGCTGTTTTTTGAACGATTTTTTTCCAACGGCTCATTTAGGTTTAACTCATATTATCGAGCCTTAGAACTCGAGTAAAACCACATGAGTACTACATCTTTGCTCACAACACCACCACCACTTGTATCAATTTGTGGCTTATGTCACAATTGTGCAAATTACAACCACCATATTGGGATGGATAGGTGCATACATCACAAATCCATTTATTGGTGGTATTTTTGTTTAGTAGACAACACATGGTTTTTGAACCTTGTTTTCGTCACTTCTTGACTCTTATAGGTAGTCACTAATTTTTCTCTTTTTTTCATAAAATTTTCTTGCTACTCGCAAGACTAGAATATTACTTGCAAGTGCACTTGTTTTTTCACGTAATACACGTTCTTGACCATATCAATACATGTTGGGTTGGCATTCTAATATAAGGCTAACTAGGAAACTACATTGATGTTAGAACCATGGTTGAGCCTCGGGGAGCCGCCATGATTATTCAAGATAGAGATCCGAGAAAGACTTCTTAGCTATGTTTTCCCTCATGGTTTTTAAAACACCATAGTGTTACCATAGTTATCAAATCTCGAATCACATCTCATATGTCTAGAGGGGTAAAGACGTGAGATGCTTTCTTGGTAAAGTTCTTACAATCAAAATTTCAAGCATTCATTTTGCTTGTGTATTTTTTGAACCTCCTTATTTATATTGCATACCCAAAGCTTGCATCATGCAACAAGTTTTGAACGTTGTTGGAGCAATCTCTCTAACCGAGACCTCTCAATTACAATCCACATCTCACACACAAGTTGAGATCAATATTGAGCAATTGCTCACTACTACCTTGAATAAATTGGCCAAAATGAGGCAAGCCAATATGGCATTGGAAAAGAAATTCCAAGAATTGACTATTGTGTCCAAGAAAGAAGGTGAACCTTCTTTCGTAGTAACGCCATTCAAGGGAGATAAGAAAGAAAGAACCGAGGAGGCCATTAGCACTTAGCTTGGTCGTTGGGAGTCTCACTTTGAGCTCCACCCCAAGACCGATGTTGTAAAATTTGGTTATGTAGGTCGTGAGTTAGGTGGCTGAGTTGCTGCTTGGTGGTGTGGCCTAAGGATTGCAAAGAACTTACCCACAACTTGGGAAGGTTTCGTTGATGTTTTTAAGGAACAATTTTTGCAGCCACCTTCTCAAATTGAACAAGCGCAACACTTGCTCACGTTGTCGAGCAAGCCATTTACCTCTCTCGAGGATTATGTGCATCATGCTCGGACCTAGATCCAAAAATCCGGAATTATGGGTGAGAAATGATTTCCTGCTTGCTTTTTGAATGGTATTCCCATTGGATTGTCCATGACAAGGACCCCACAACTTTCGAGGAAGCCGTCATTGTACTTCGGTACCATAGGACTTCCAAGAAAGACCACAATAAACCCGAGTTCGCCAAAACTTCGAATGTCAAGTTCATTGGGAAACGTAAGCAATCCAGTGACACTCTTGACCACGACTCCAAGAAACCAAACCTCTTTTGTGCATATTGCAAGAAGTAGAGCCACACAAAGGATACATGTTGGACATCGTCTTGAGAGGAAGTCAATGAACACCCCTCCTCAAGACAAATCTACGAGTCACACATGTGAGTCTTTTGATGTTGTTCAAGTTCATACCAACCACTTAAGTTCATGTGAATGCACTTTTCCTTCACATTTACTAGGACCTAATGATTTACTCCGAGCAGTTGGGTATATCAATGGAACACAAGCACATTACTTGTTTGATTCCGGTAGTTCTCACAATTTTCTTAATGATCACTTTGTGCAGCAAAGGAACTCCACATAAACGCAAGTGATCATATCTATCAAGTTCACATAGCAAATGGACGCATTCAATACATCAGTGACATTGTTTGTCAACTGCCAATTCAAATAGATACCTATTTGGAGAAGTTAGACTTTTATGTTATGAAACTACAATCCGTAGATTTTATTTTAGGATACCCTTGATTTTTAATAAAAACCCCTTCTTTTTCCATTGATTGGGTTCATCACTCAATCACATTTGAACTTAATAATTGTAAACATTTTATTCAATGTTCCAAACTTCCTTCTCATTCACTTGTGTCTTCTAATCTTTAAGTGAGTATTCTAGTTCATTAATGTATTCCTATGTAATTGATCCTGCGCTTTAATTTTATTATTTTAATATTGACGCCACACAATTACCACATTATGAACAACGATTACTTGACTCTATTTTAGACGATTTTCAAGACGTGTTTCCTAACGAATTGCCGCTTACGTTACCACCAAAACATAATGTGGATCATCAAATTGAAGTCATCCCCGGTGTTGCTCTTGTGAGCATTCCATCTTACCGACTTAGTCGATTAGAAGAGGATGAGATCACTAAACAACTTAAGGAATACTTGAGTATGGGCCACATTAGGTATAGTAAATCACCTTGGGGTGTGCCAGTTCTATTAATTAAGAAGAAGGAAAGGTTCATGGCGAATGTGTATCAATTATCGCCGTTTGAATAAAATGACAATTAAAAATGCATATCCATTACCTCATGCTGATGATTTGATTGATCGTTCTCATGTGGCCCGATATTTTACGAAAATTGACTTACGAACAAGATATCATCAGATTCGCATTGTTGAGGATGATATTCCTAAAACCGCTTTTTCTACGTGTTATGGCCATTATGAGTTTTTAGTCATGCCTTTCGAGTTGACTAATGCTCCAGCCACATTCCAACAAGCGATGAATGACGTTTTCCGAGATCAACTCGGTGATTTTGTTGTCGTCTTCTTGGATGATATTTTGATATATAGTCGTACCTTGCAAGATCATGTTCAACATGTTCGATTTGTTTTGCAAAAGTTGTGTGACAAATCTTTCTATGCAAAATATTCAAAATATGATTTTTTCCAAAAAACCATTGTGTACCTAGGTCATTTAATTACGAAAAATGACGTTGAAATTGAACCTTCTCGTATTCAAAAGGTAAAACTTTGGCCCATTCCTCGTAATATTCAGGAATTGCGATCATTCTTAGGGTTTGTTGGATTTTTACGAAAATCAATTCGTAACTATTCCAAATTGACTACGCCATTAACTGACATTTTAAAAGGTCATCCACGTAAGTCTATCAAACCGATTGCATTGAATGAACAACTTGACAAATCATTTGAGACACTCAAAGAGCATGTGTGTCAAGCTCCCCCTCTTCTATTACCGGACCCTTCTAAGCCTTTCTCAATGGAAACCAATGCTAGTGATTATGCTATTGGTGCCGTTCTTTATCAAGGCGGTAACCCTATTTCTTTTGAAAGTAAGAAGCTTGATGCTGCTCAATCTCAATATTTGGTTCAAGAGATAGAGTTGTTTGCAATAATACATGCATTTAAAACATGGAGGCACTATCTCTATGGAAATAAATTTGTGGTTACAACATACCATCAATCATTGAAGTATTTTTGTGACCAGCCAGATCTTGTTGGTCATAAAAGCCGTTGGGCTGACCTTATGCAAGATTTTGATTTTTCCATACGGTATCGCAAGGGTTCTCTGAACATCGTTGCAGATGCTCTTAGTCACATTAAAGAAGTTAACATGCTTAGCTTCATGGAAATAAAATCTGATCTTTTAGATCACCTTCGAGGGAAATACCATGATGACAGTTATTTCTCAAAATACTGGACAAAAGCCGAATCTGGTTTAGATGTCGTTACTAGCACCCTACCCTCGAAGGCGACCTTTCATTACAAACGGTTTTCTCTACCGTAGTGGAAAGGTCTGTGTTCCAGATTTACCAGACGTAAAACAGAAAATTCTTCATGACTGTCATGATGCACCATCTAGGGTCATCCTGGAATACAACGCACACTCATTCTCATCTCCAATACGTTTTTCTAGCCTAAGATGCGCTCTGACATGCATAAATATGTAACTCAATGCGTACAATGTCAGATTAATAAGTCAGAACAACTTAAAGTTGTTGGTCTTTTACATCCGTTAGATATTCCCAACAACAAATGGGAAATTATCTCGATGGATTTTATTATTAGTTTACCTCGTACATAGAGGGGTCATGATGCTATTTGGGTTGTCGTTGACAAACTAACAAAATTGGCTAGATTTATTCATACCAAAACCACGGTAACCGCTCAACAATTGGCTTATCAATTTGTTGATGAGTTATTTCATTTTTATGGATTGCCGATGGATATTGTTAGTGATCGAGATTCCAAGTTACTAGTGACTTCTGGACTCAAGTCTTTAAGAAATTAGAAACTACGTTGAGCATGAGTTCCTCAGTCTAATGGACAAACTGAACGAGTTAATCAAATTATTGAGGACATGCTTCGAACTTATGTAGCAAAAACCCCTTCTAAGTGGGAGCAATGCCTTCCTATCTTAGAATTTGCCTATAATAGCTCTTAACATACATCCACTGGATATAGTCCTTTTATGTTGATGTTTGGTTTTTAGCCACGTGCCCCAGTCGATCTCACGATTCATCATGATACATTAGACAGTACACGCAATTTTTTGCAAGACATGAACCAAATGTTGCATATTGCCAAAGAAAATGTCAAGACAGCTAAAGATCGTGTTCGATTTTATGCTGAGCAAGAGAGACATCCTCATGCATTTACTATTGGTCAAAAAGTTTTTTTACGTGACCCTACTGACTCTACGTCATTGTTTACAGGCAAGTGCGTTAAGTTAGCCCCACAATATTGTGGCCCATTTGAAATCCTTAAGCGAGTTGGGTTATCTGCTTATCGCCTTGCCTTACCCCGTAACATTGGTATTCATCCTGTTTTTCACGTCAGTCGTCTAAAATCATTTTTAGGCTCTAGTGATAACATCGTCACAATCCAAGATCTTGTAACATTAGAGGATTTTGCTTACAAACCTCATGTTCCTGAATGAATTCTTGATTCTCATACTAAACGTTTACGTTCTAAGAGATTCGGCTATTCAAGATCAAATGGATGGATAAACCTATTGATGATGCCACATGGGAACGCGAGCATACTCTTAAGGCACAATTTCCTCACTTCATATTGCAAGAGTGCAATCTTTTAAAGTAGGGGAGTATCTTATGTACACATAACGTTGGTGACAGTAGGTCACTAATATTTACATTAGTGAAGGGTATGTTCACTAATGTTAAAAAGAGGCTAATGTGACTCGATAGAAGGAATTATAGGTGCATGCACTATCATGATTTGGGCAACCAATGAATAGAGACCCTTTTAGAAAGGCACATCTATCCAAGGGGCCTAGCAAAAGGTATAAATATGAGGCTTAGCTACCCTCATAAGCACATTACGTCGGAAGGCTGTTGTCGAAGACACCGGTGGTGCGGGCTAGGCTTTCGTCTCGATGATCGTGTTTATCTCTTCCAAGGTATAAGTCATCCTAATATCCGGTGGTATGGGACGTCGGTGGTAGGTTGGTATATTGATTAGTAATAGACTCTTAACAGTACCTTGTTCAGAAAGCTTCACTAATACCCAATGAAAGGTATTAACATGCAATGGTGCCAAGCCTTGTGCCCCTCATCTTCACTTTGAACAATTGTTGAGCGAAGGGAGTTTTGATGAGCTTGAATTTTTTTTGTAGATTAATTGGAGCTTTTCCATAGGTCACGTGCATTCTTCTCCTTAGCCATACAGTTTAGTTAGATGTAATAGTTGACGAATTGTTTGGTTCGGTCGGATGATCTATTTTGAAACTTGATTGATTGCTCTAATACCACTTCTTGACCTACATATATTTTGAAACTTGACCTATGTGATCAAACATGTATGTGAAAAAGTGTGATATGAATCCACTTGATTAAAGCGTGAAGCCTTGTAAGTAAGACTTACTAGCAAAAGAGTGTATGCATAATATTTAAAGAACAAAATTACAAAACTTACTTCTTTATGGGGGGGTTAGCTCCTATTTATACATAATGAATACAAGTGCTCTTGTATGTGGGAAACTAATACTAGATGCGCTATGTACTCATATAAGTTGGACATATACAAAGGAAGAGTTGGTCTTTTATCCGAATAGACAAGGATCTATATCCTATCAAACCATATTATTGGGCACATTGTCAGGGCCCCAATGGAATCAAGGAACTTGGTCATATCCAATCATGTGATTCCTCCATGTGCTCCACCTCACTATGGATCTCATCCAACAAATGATTGTAAGGGAGCCAATTGCATGGTGTGAACCCAATGCCATAAACTAGTTATTATACTCCTAGGTTCCATATTTGTAATCATTCCCATACTGGTTACAAAGGGATTATGGATTATTGGTAACCAGTGTTACAATGGATTATGGATTACAAAGGGAGACGAATTAGAATTTTTATCGAAACTTGCATGGTCAACTTGTTCTACATCACCACTATGTAATAATGCCTCACATTTGAGGATTGGCTAAGCAAGAGTGCATCCATCAACATGCCATAATAATGGGTTTGGAACATCAATATGAAACATATCAAATGGATTTCTATGGGAAAGAATAAGCGAATTGGCATTCACCTTAAGTGAACGAAGCTAATATACAACTAGTCAAACACACTAATGGTCTTTCATCTACCATGACAATTCTAAACATTATGATCTTGGAAGACTCAATGGAAAACCATGACCATTTCGTTTGCCCTTCCGGAATGTAATGTGTCCATAGTATGAATATATCTAGCCACAAATTTTATGTGTTTGAATGGGCCATGAGCAACGAAATGTTTCTTTAGTATTTGAACAAACTCACATGATATATAGATTGTTGTTGGGAGAAAATAAGTAGAATTCCAAATGTTGATGCCATGGACATCATTCATTATCTTTGTCACTCCCTATATGAAACGAATTTTTGGTTGCGGTGTTGTTTTGTTAGGTTATGTGTTTTGATATGCCCTTGTTTCGACTAAAACTCTAATTTGACACTCTCTGTATATAGGTAGTCTTTGGTGTTCTAGTTTTCTCGAATTTACTTATTAGAGTTTTAGATTCATTTATTTCAATTGAAACTCTTGTTTATCTACAATAACATATTGTTGAACTTTTATTTTTGTTCACATTGAATGGTTTTCTAGACTTCACCCCATCGTTTCTCCATGTTGAAAATTTTGGTGTATTATCTCTATTGTAGTTCTTACTTGTGTTTGTGTTGCTTTTATAAATCATTCCTTTCATTATGTGGCATAACACTAATGGGCGTTTCTAGCATTTGATTGGCTACTTAGTGGAGAAAAACTTGTATGTGGCATAACAATGATCTATTTTGCTAACTCGTTATCACAAATGTCAAGAAAAATGAAAGGGTTTACTTCTTCTTTTTTTCCCAAAAAAACACTACTTCACATTAGTTAGCAAATAGAATACAATAGAGTTCAACCTGAATCCACAATGGGATCAAAATATACAACCCAGAGGAACAACTCCATAACTAGTAAGAAAACAACAAAAACTCGCATTAGTTAGCAAATAGAATACAATAGACTTCAACCTGAATCCAGAGTAGGATCAGAATATACAACCCAGAGGAACAACTCTAGAACTAGTAAGAAAGCAAGAAAAACTCATGCGACCCTTATCACCAACAAAACTGAAAATGCCCCATTTGACCCCGTCTCTACTTATCCCAACGAACTCTTTTATAACAAGGATATCTCGGTAACATGGCTATGCTAACCCACTTGTGCTCCGGCAATACATACATATTTACATCCCATGTACAATATTGGGAACCGTCGGTGGAAACAACCACCTAAGTGCTTGGTAGTTCCACTTAGACCTTGTAGAAGATTTGACCATCATGGGAGAACCACAAGAACTTTGATCTTGACCTTTCTGCTTCATCTAATTCCCCTTGAATCGAGTCATACCATCTGCGCAACTAGGGCACCAGCTCAAACTAGATATTTAACATCACCTCATGGCATGAAAGCTTTTGCTGCTGAAAAAAAACTTACAACATCTAGTCCAAATGTGTTAGACCAATAAACACGCCACCATAAGCCAAATCTCCTCAAAAAATTCAGAATTTGTGTTAGGTCTCACCCCATCACATTGGCACACATTACCACTCTACATTATAAATCCATGTCCTTGTAGGTTTAACTACTCTGTCTAGACTTCCCCTTTTAGGATCAATCCTTGTATAGACCCCCACACAACATTCCCATTCACACTGCAAGCGGCCACGATTCTAAGGCTTCGACTCTAGATGCTAATTGCCTTTGTACAATTCTAGAAACAATGAGAGATTGATTCCAAAGCATGTCCACATAACTTACAGCCAACCTCACCACCACGGGAACTCAACCACTCCCCTACAAGTACTGCCTTGTGGCTAAGAAGCCACAACCAAGTCTTTATTTTTCCTGGCATATCCAATGCCCATAGTCATCTAATATGCCTTTATCCTTCCAACTATTGCGAAACTTTACAAGCACCCATCGACTTGGACCAATGATTCATCTTCCTAGCTTGGTATTATACTCAAAAGACTTTTTCAATTTGTTTGTTCCCAATGTTTGTCACCATACCTCGAATGGATCCCACTCCAAATCATATAACATGGCTTGTTGTCGAAAAGCCATATTTTACAATGAATAAACAAGTGGGTTTTTTGAAAACCAATATGTATGTGGTTCTATTTGTCAATGATTAAGAGAGAATGGTTTAAACCATATTATAAACTGAAACAAGACTTAAATCCTTATGGATAAAACTAGAAACAATATAGATTCTAATTTATTTCTTACTTAAGCAAGCCCTGCACATGACTTATAAAAAAGGTAATGTTTTCAAGGATATTTTGATGAATGTTTTGGCATGGGTGTGAAAGTCGTTGATTAAATACTTGCTCTTTGGTTAAAACCCCTTCCTAATTGGTGACAGACATTTAAAGAATATTTCATCAAATATATTTCCTAACGGAATTATAATCATGGAATATATGAAGAGTGGTGTTCTAAAAGAGGAGGTGTGTCAAAGGACATCATCACACTCATACGCTTTGGTTGTTCAAGAGGATCAAAATAAACGAGAAGAGCCAAACAATAAACAAACTCGAAGAAAATCAAAGTCAAGGTATAAATATTTCGAGAATCATTTTGATGGCAAAATAGGACACATAACAAAGTATTGTTTTAAGGGGATGAAAGTGAGCTAGGCACCCAATAGTAAGCAAGTAAAGAAAGGTGAATTGTATATGAACTTGAGGACTTGATAACGTTGAGTAATAAATAATGTTACCATAGTAATACATCATAATGGGATAAAAATATGCATGAAAACTTTGTGGTTTGCAATTGAAAATGGTGAATTGTGGCGTTGAGAAAGGTTTTTGGATACATTGTTATTATATTAAAGTAAACATCAGAGATGGCTTCTGGATACACTATTAACATCACACTAAATGAGAGAATCCATATGAGTGGAATATGCTCAATAATATTGGTAAGAGCATCACAAAAGTTTTAAGGGAGAGAGAACATAGTAAGATTCTAACTTCTTATAATGGTGATTTTAGGAACCAAAGAAAATACGGTACCTAGTGCTTTAGTAAAATTAGGTCATTATTGTGAATGATGACAACTAACTTATACTAGTTGACAGTTCTGTTTTTCATAATCTCAACATTCGTCAAGTCACCAAGTCCAATGTCCATATAGACAATGTTTATGAACAAAGAGGTTACAAAGGAACCACAACATTGTATGGAAATGAACAAAGGTGAGGTATATTAAAGTTCAATAGAGCATAGGCCCAACAAAGAGTTGTTTAACAAGCTATGGAAGTTGAGCAAGAGATAGCTCCTGCAAAGGCTGTCATGTGGGGACGGAACTTGCCAGAATAATGCAAAGAGTTGGTCGTAATACTAGGGCCCGATTGTACGAAATATGCCCCTTCAAGGAAAGTGTCGGCGATGGATCTCCAACTCCATTTTATCCACACCTTATCAGTGGTGTCCTCACGAAGGGTCACCTGTATGCCCACCCACAATAATGTGATAGTAGAATGAGGTGCTAACATCAAGGATATGATTTTGCTGTGAAGCTATAATTGTTTCTAGGAGCAAATTGTTAGTGTGCATGATCTCAAAGATCGAGATTGAGGTCAATCCATCGAATGCAAGCAATTGGGGGCCTCTAATTCCATAATGAATATCTAATGTAATTTTGTTGTGTTTCAAATATATAAACAATTGAAATATAAGTGGTCACCTCCTTATGGGGACCCGGCGAACGGAATCGGTTGCCCTGGCTGATAATGGTGGGAGCGGCGCTACCTCCAATGGCATACTGCCCCCATCCATCATAATCGTTATTCACAATGTGGAAGTACCCAAAGCGGCACCTTCATGTTATATGCACAATGCTCACAAGATCACTAACATATTACCCAATGCAAGGAAGCAAACTAATTCTTTGATAATGAAAAATGCACAAGTTTCCTACACAATTTAAATCTATATATATTACCTCGGCATACGTTGGACTAGGCCCGTAGCGAAGTGGTTAAACACTACCGTGACCTTCATGTTGGTGTCGCGGGAGTACTTATCACTGTGACCAAGGAGCATAACCTTGTTGTGATTGGAGAAGTGATTGTTGGAGATAGTGACTAGTGTGGATGCATGGGTGACATCGATGAGGCCATCGGCACAAGCGGCAAGGGAGTTGTGGTCGATCCAAATGTTGCGGGAAGCAAGCACACTGATAGCATCGCCATCATCGCCCACTCCAAGACAATCATGAATGTGGAGACCATGGATGATTACATTGCTCACATGCTTCAATGAGAGGCACGGCCCGTCGGTAATGTGCACATTGGCACCACGGCCATCGAGGGTCTTGTCGCTAGAGATGTTGAGCTCTTGCTTCAGCTTGATGGTCATGTCACGAGCGAAGTAGATCCAAAGGGGTTTCTCTTGGATCACGCCATAGCGCAGCATTCCGGGCTTTGGGTTTTGGGCGTGGTCGGACGAGGAGGTAACAATGTAGAATAGGCCGGCCTTGCCCCCCGTGGTCTTGCTCCCGAACCCAGTAGCACAATCAGCTAGCTTCATCCGATGTTGTGCCCACCTTTTGTCACCTCTCCAACACTCATCAATGCTGCATGTTCCATACCAACTTTCAAATTACTGCATAGTAATTGATGCTCTTCCTTATTCATACATCCATCTCACATGGGACAATTCTAACTTATGTATGTATGTATGATTGTGTGTGTGTGTGTGTGTGTGTGTGTGTGTGTATAAATGTATGTTTGTTTGTTATGTTATGTATGTATGTATGTATGTATGTATGTATGTATGTTATGTTATACATGCATACATACATCCCATTGATCACATCAAGGCTTGTCTTATAATATCAATCCTTGCGCCGATGATCGGGTAATAGCACAAAACCCCACACCCAATGTATGTGCCAACATGATGTCCATCGGGCTCAACCATAATGGAGTAACGGAGTTATGTTGTGAGGTATTTGTCACATATCAAGGGAGTTGTGGTTACTAGTGTGTGAGGTGTAGTCCTAAATAAAGGTATTGGTAAAATCATTGGATCGTGAAAGTCATTCGTCTCCCACTTGTAGAATGACATTATAAGAAGTCATCCCTTCTAAAACTATAGATACGCATCCCAATATTTGTTATGCACTATTGCTTGGAGAAGAAACTCCTACACTTTTACTTTGAAAATGTCTCAAATGTCATTTCTTGTTGTATTGCTTATGCTCTCGGTTGGAAAAAGACTTACTTATATATTTCAGCACCCCCATGTGAAAGAGACCTTGTGTATGTTTCGAGAATCCCAACTTGAAAAGTTTTTTGTAATGGGTAAATTCTAAAAATATGGATATCTTTTAACATTACTTCTCTTAAGAGGGGATTCATGTGTTATCATGATTCTTCATGACTAAGTGCATTTTAACTGTGTGATAATAGAAATTCTTGATACAAGAACATATAGAAGATCATCTCTTTAAATTTGAGGCATGATCTTAATGATACACAAACCTTTCATATGCAAACAAGCAATGGAGGTTGAATTTGAAGTACCATAAATGCACTCCATATTCACATTGTGTTTGGATCATAATTTGTTTGTTATTTAACAAATTTGTCTCAAACAAGGTTAATTAGAAGAGGTTCATGGAGGCCTTAGTGACAAAATCAACAATTGAATGTTTGTTATACTAGTTTGTCAATCAAGATGAACGTGATCATGGTTTCATTGACAAAATCATCTATTAAATACTAGTTGGTTATAAAGAAAACAAGATTGGATAATGAAATCTTGTAAATTCATCTATTTTCTCATCATTCCTACAACTACAAGCAAATAATGGAAACTTAAATGATTTCATGTATGACAAGGAAACTTAGTTGATATTAGTACCAAGAAACATCCCAATTCACATTTCTATGGTATGGAATGTAATGATTCTATACTTGAATGATGATAATTACCTATTGTAATTAGGTGAGCTGAGTGCTATTATAATACTTGTTTGGAGCATACAATTGAGCAACAATGTAATTGCCGATGTCAAAGTGATTATTAAATTATGTTTGTTATTTGCCTTATAAATATTATTAATCTTCATCTTATTAGTTTGGATGATATCATGAATTTCAATGTGTTTATATATCATGAATACAAAGTGAGCTACTTGTCATGATCAGATGCCGAATTAATTCGTTTCAAGTTTTTGTGAGTTAACAATATACTAATGTTATCATATTACAATTGGCGTTGGTGTCGATCATCGAGGAGATTATTAAGGATGTCAATCATAATTATATTATTGTTGAGTATTACTATCAATCACTTTAAGTAGTTCCTTAACCCTATGGTGTCAAATGAGAGACTTTACATGGAATCAACAAGACATTTGTGAAGTGGCCCTATCCCCTAGACAAACATTATAATATGTATGCATATGGACAATCAACAATGTCATGTGTTGTAGAACAATTGCAATAGAGAGATTTCGATCCATCATAAAGAATTATATGTAAACTGCACTCTATGTGTTGGGAATGATAGACTAGATATTACACTTAAAACCATTGCATTTCTTATATTTCCCTATAAATATTGTTGGTTGCAAAAGACTAGTGAAAATAAAAGTTGAAGATAGAGGACAAAATAAGACACTTAAAGTTGCCTATATATTTCCTACATTAGTGTGAGTGAACCTCCCAACATCAACATTGCACCGAATATCAATTTACCATGTCAACATCCATCGCATAGTTCTAATATGATTATCAAGACGTAGAGTTATGAATGATCCATATGTCACTCTAAAGCAATAATCTCGACAAAATGGTAAATGATCGATCAAGCAGATGGCATTGATGATGGATCTAAATGGCAACATGACAACAAAGTGTGTGAGTCTAACATGGTTTATTAGGAGAGCCCCACATGTACTACTAGGCCTACATGGGTCAATCACAAGGGCAATAGGGTGGACGACTCTAAGGTGGATTGTGCTAACACTCTCCCATTGGTTGTAGCTATTTGTATTTCTTTCACACAAACACACCCTTCTCCCCATAACGTGTATTAATTAGGCTATGGACTCGACTTGGAGGGCATTACCATTGAACACTAAATAACCATTCTCTTTCTGTCTTGGCTAGCTTTTCTACTCTTTCCCTTCATTCCTTCATTAGGCATGCCTTGTAAATTTGGCACCTTGTTTATAAATTTTGTCCCTATTAGACAACAGGGGTTAGATTTTCAACATTAAAATTGAAAACTCAACTATGACATGATTCTCTCTCTCTCTCTCTCATCGCCAAAAGTATTTCCACTTTGGTCCCATAAATCATATTTGACCTCTATGAATAAAATCTATCTCTGAATATTGTACATTGTACTATAGTAAAAAAAAACCATATCTCGATGTACCCAAATTAATGTGTGTGTGTCTCCCCTCTTGTCGAGTATAGTCTTCATTTTCCAACATCAGCATGATAGGTTTAAAAGTCAAAGAGATTAAGCTCAACATTTGGAAACCGTGTCTTTATTCTGTCACTATATGCACAATTGATGATCAAATATTCCGTATGTGTCGACAATCGATTATATGTGTTGAATAAGACAAACTAAATGGGATGCATTAGAGGAAACCCAAATAAAGCTAAATCTTTGCTTACAACAAAAATTTCTAACAGACCTACGGTAATGCACTTGACCATCAAATGCATCGGTATATACATGCCCTTTTCTTTGTATTATAAGATTTCGCCTTGTACGATGTAATTTCTAGAACAAGAAATTTATTGTGTGAAACATGTTAGGCATTCGTAATGGGATGGATCCCATCATTTCATTGTGATGCCTAATAATTTCCTCTTATGATGTGTTTAATTATGTCTTGTCTAGAAGACATAAGTTAATGGCATTCAACCATCAATTATTTTTATATAGATGTCGTATCTTTCTGACACAAAATTTCATCTATCAAAATGTTTCTTCCTAAACAAGAATCTCTTGTAGGAAACATGTTAGGGATTTGTCAAGGGGTCCTATCATTTCATTATCATGTCTAAGAATTTCCTCTTATGAGGTGTAGTGTGTTGACCTAACACTTTATTGCATATACCATGTTAGAGAACTTCGCATCATGAAATAGCTTGGCCTTTTGCTATCATATCTCTAGGCTCAATCTAATTTTATAATGATTTGATGATACTAGAGACACTCTGTTAGGAGCAAATATGTTAGATGCTTTGGGTAGGTTTTAAACTTAGCACGTTTAGCATTCCTTAACAAGTATTAAACCTAGGTTATCGTGATCTTAAGTTCAATACCTTTAGTATTATAGGCCTAAACACCAAAGGAGCCATTTCTCATTAGCTTAACTACACATGAGTATATTTTCCCATCCAATCATTTACCACATGCGAACATAAAAGAAGAACATCACATTTGAGAAACCTTACACTTCCTTTGGTCAGCAGTCTCTACAAACTAAGGACATCAATGGCCCAATTTGGCCATGTGTTTTTAATGGCTTCATCCATGTATGAAATGGTATTGGTGGTATTGAATCATGATATCTTCTTAATGACAAGTCATTTATTATCACATTAGCCCAATACCACTTTTGTATCTATGTTGGTGACTTTGTGGCTGGTATGGCTTGATTAGTTGAGTTAATCTTGGTTGGGTTAAGCACAATCAATGAAACCCTATTAAGGATGTTGGAGAGGGTAAAAGTTATTCACTTTTAAAAATCTAACCAAAATTTGTGTGTGAATCCAACCTATGGTTAACCATGGTTAAGTTACGGAGTATTTAATGCTAAAACCCTAATCAACACAAGGTGGGTATGGTGTTTCTTGCATCCATTCATGCATGATCATTGATAATAAGGACGTTAAGGTGGAAGAGACATCAAAGTTGTTGCCTTTTTAAACACATGGGTTAATATAGTTTGGAGATGTTTATTCTACAATCTAGTATATTTAACGAGAAAACATGTCTTTAATCATGATATGTAATTCATAGTAAATGTTTATGGCATGGCATGGTTTTGCTTGTGATTTCTAAAATGTAGTTAGTCTTGCATGATAAAATGCATTTGTTCATAAGGTGGCATTTTTTACTTTGGTTACAATATTCCAAGATACAACAGTGGGTAGGGTTTATGATGTTTAGTTTTACATTTCGTTAGGATTTCTCTAAATTCTAGTTAGTTTTACACAATTGTGTTGCCCTAGGTTGTACCAATCTGAGTTGGGACTCACAAGGGGGCGAATCCGAGTCCCAAACAAGGTATCACCTTGAGGTGGGATAACCCAATCCCAATGGGTAGTCCCAAGGGGACCACCAAACGGCTAGTTCCAATGATTAGCCACCCCAACGGCCATATTTGGCCTATATAAGGAGCATCACTCCTCATTTGTAACCATTCCCTTATTTTGAGATTTATTCTCACTCTCATATTCTCTCATTCTCGTCTTGGCTCTAAGGAGCGTGTAACATTTTGATTTCTCTCTCTTTCTCTCTCTCTCTCTCTCTTGTTGGTTTTGGGGAGTTGTCTCGATTCTTCACGACTCAATCTCAACTTGTCCCAAATCCTAGTTGTGGATTTCGGTTTGTCCCAAATTTGGGACTGTTGTAAGCTTTTGTGTTTATAATGAAATATAACTATGATTTGTGTCGTAATTGGTACTGTAATCCAAATTGTGTTTTCTTCTGGTTTTGAGACCCCCATAATCTAGGGGCATAACATTCGGTATCAAAGCACGCACATGAGTTGGGAAGGACACAATGCCAAGGAAGGAGAAGGAGTTTGAGGAAAGGGAAAGAGGAAGAGATGGAGAGAGATGTAATCAGGAATCGGCCATGATCAAGAAGCCACGGAATGAGGGAGTGAAGTGGAGATCATGGTGTCATAACTAACAAAAATCTTGATGAAACGAGTGAAGGAGAAAAAGGCAAAAAAAACCAAGAAGTGGATTGAGGAGGAGAAATTGCACAAAGGAAGCTACAAGAGAGTGGCCCCATGGGAGTACTTGGGGACAAGGGAGTCCTTAGTGCTAATAGAGTGGATAATAGACATGGAGAACGACTTGGAGTGGTGTTGGATATGGCCACAAGTGTAGTTGGTGTTAGCAAGTGGATTTCTTGAGGATGACACCAAAGAATGGTGCCTTCTCAATTGGGAAGATTTCAATCTACGAATGAAATTTATCTCAAGAGATAAGTTCTCAAGGGGGGAGATGGATGGAAGACTTTGGCCCAAGAGTTTGGAAACTTGATTCGCACATTTCTAAGTATAAATGGATAATGGGTTTAATGTTGGATGTTGATGATTGGGATAGGTTGGGACAATTTTCTTGAAGAATTGTTGCCCTTGGTGCGAGAGGAAGTGGAGAAATGGGAACTGTCAACTTGGGAGGAAGTGATTGAGATTGCAGTGCGAGTAGGTGATTGGGGGGCTGCCCAATACGGAGACCCTTGGTGAGAAAGGGTTCCTCTCGAGGGTTGAGAGTGCAAGTGGAGAATTGGGGTTGATATTGAGACGGTGTCATGAAGATTTCTGACCACAGTGAGAAAACTGGGACGTTTGACGAAATTGACGAAGTGCACGGCATGCACTTTCTATTCTAACAAGTGTACATATTTAGTAGGTGCCTTAAAGTGCACTAACTTGCATGCATAGTGTGATGGAATCGGGTAGAGTATCCTCAAAAAGGGGGGTATATATCCTCAAAAAATGCCTCTCCCTCTTGGTGCTATAAAAGGGAAGGTTCCTTGTAAAGGAGTTCCCCATTTTTGTTTTCTTTGGGGTTCCATGTTAGTTTTTTTTTGCCTTGTTAGCTTGAATCTAGGGTTTGCTTTCTTTTGGCGTTCTCTCAGTTCTTCCCTTCTTCTCTGTTAGGGTTTCTTTGGTATCTCCTTCTCAGCTAGGGTTTTTGTTGTGCTCGTGCGCTTGGAGGCACCATCTCAATTCTCTCTCTCTCTCTCTCTCTCTCTCTCTCTCTCTATCTATCTATCTATCTATCTATCTCTCTCTCTCTCTCTCTCCCGTGCAAGACCCACCTTGCTCAGACGAGCCCCGTGTGCTCCCCGACTGGTGGCTTGGCGGCAAACGATTGTTGTGTGCTCGGAGAAGAGGTTCGTGCCCTACACGAGACTCCACTCGCTCAGGCAAGCCCCAAGCACTCCCCACCAACGAGCATAACAGAGCCGTAACAAGCTCGATTTAACAAGCTAGTACAGGTACAATGAATACATGGTGCATCCCTATGTATATATGGTGAAGGTGGCAGAACTGCGTGAGCCAAAGAGCTATGCAACAACAACAAAGGACACCAATTTGCGAGCCACTATGGAGGAAGAGATGCAAGCATTAGCTGAAAACAAGACATGGGACTGGTTGATGCCCCCAAAGGAGGGAAGCCGATTGGATACAACTGGGTATACAAAGTGCAGTACAATATCGAAGACTCTATCAACCGATACAAGGCCCGACTGTTGGCCAAGGCCTACGTGCAATAGCACGACATCAACTACGACGAATCATTCACGCCGGTTGTTGTTGCCAGTAGTCGCGGCGAAGGGATAGCACCTACACCACTGTTGGGAAAACCGGTCCCTTCGGATCGGATCGGATGAATCCGGAAGGTATCCTGATCGGATCCGGTGTGAACCAAAAGTAGGGACATATTAGTAAATATGTTTTGATGCGCCTGTTGAGGCCATACTTGTAAATAGCCCAAAATTTATATGAGTATAAATAACTAGGGCAAAACTTATTGTGTGTAGTTGTAAGTTAGTTATTGAGTAGTTTTCACTGTACAAAGAGAGAGAGTGTGTGTGTGTGTGTGTGTGAGTGAGTGATACAAGAAGTTGTATCTGTTGTAACCGTCTATGGGTGAAGATACTGAGCAAAAGGTCGTTGCCTCTGTGTCTACCTTGTATCCTATTTCCCTTCCTTAGTGATCCAGTTTGGAGTCTATGGACTCCTGTGATTTTGCCTCTCGAGGTTTTCGACATTAACGTGGGACATTCTGACTACAAGGAGGAGAGGGGCCGGATGCGCATGAACGGGGAGGTGCATTGATGCACCCGAAATATGTCTTTTGTACAATCATGTGTAAATAAGTTAGTATTAGTTGAGTGTTGAGGAATACTAGGTAGGAGTGATTCGATAGGTACTTTAAGGCCACACGAATAGAGAATAAGAATAATATCCAATGGAGGAAATCGAGGGAAAATCTCTGCCTGAAAGTGGATGGCTTTATGGGTGATGTAATGGCCTCCCCTTTCTCAAGATTTGGGAGGACGAAGTGTTGTCGGTTTTAGTGCCAAGCTCTCTCTCTCTCTCCTCTTTGTGTATCGTGCATTGTACATATTCGAGGAGGAAGTTGAAGCCTCTACTTGCACTTGAAGCCGTGTGCTCCCGATGAAAGGTTCAGCAAAGCCATATGGACTCTGATCCGGTCCTTCCTGCTCCCACTGGCTCCTTGGTCTGAGACCCCCTTGGTCCCACCCCGTTTCGACACATCTCCGCGGAATACCGCGACATCTTTGGTGAACCCCACATGAAAGGGGCGGCAGAGGAGTCTAAAGATGAGAGGAAATGAACTCTCTAAAGCCATGATGGTGGTTGTCGACTGCTTCGTGAACGCTCGAGAGGGCATGGGTGCCCTCGACAGGGTCATCGAAACGATCATCGGCATGATAGGCCGATTTAGTGGGAAGAACGCAACAAGCTACCTCAAGGCCTACTGGGCCGAGATGATAATGAGGGACATCCCGAAGGACAGACGACTGTCTGATTCCCCCTAGCGGTGACATTGAGCATTCATGTGGAGGTGCTCGAGGTACAGGCTGACTACCAGAACTGGGAGGAGTTCAAAGGACGGCTTCTCCAAAGGTATGGTTTCGACGACTCGCTCCGGCTGTCGAAACGAGAGTTCATGGAGTGGGTCGAGAGCCCCAAGAAGGGGAGGAATACAACTTGAATGCTCCTCCAGAAGTTTGAAAAATGATTTGCTCGCCTCTCGGCGCTAGACTGGACCGTGCTCGATACAAGCCGGGTCCTATTATTCATCAAGTTGGTAGATGCGCTTGATCGAGGAAGGTGGGTCTTCTCTTGGAGACAGATGAAGGGCTCATTGCCGACTAGGCCGTTGTTACGAAAGTATGTAGTCGTTTCGACGAGCGGCGGGACTGGAATGATGTGGGGGTGTCAGCAGTCGGCCGAAATGCCGGGAAAAGGACGAAGGAGATTCTGACTCGGTAGGAAGACACTAGGAGATGGCTTGAGTCGGGCGAGGTTCCAACCGACGTAGTGAAAGGCCTATCCGAAGGCGTAGCTCTGGAGGACCTAACGAGGATGGTGTGAGACCTCTAAATTGCCTAGGCCCGGAGGTAAGGCGACGACCAATCACGTGATCGGCGCCCTCCGAATTGTTAGCAAACAGGTCCCTCTGGACGGGAAGTCAGAAGACCCGGTGAGAACCGGATGTTGCAGGCCCCGGTGAGAACCTCTCATAGGATGGAAGGGACATATATGTAAATGAGAGGACTACACGCTCCCGATGAACAACGCACGGCCACAACAGAGCCTAGGATCAAACACAGAAAACAGGTAATGAACGCACGACACGGTAAAAAGAAGAGTACACAAGATGTTAACATGGAAAACCCAAACTAGGGAAAAAACCACGGCAATCCACAGACTGCAAACTATCACTATATCACAATGTACAATAGTAAAGCACCTAGGCAACGACCTCGAGCTTGCTATCTTCGCCACAGTTGGAGGTTACAACAGAGGCAACGACCTCTTCCTCTCTCTCTCTATGTACACAGTTGCACTCAAATCTTGCACCAACAAGAATGACAACAACTCTATCACTAAGTTTTCCCTAAGTCATATTTATACTAATATGACTTTTCGGCTATTTACAAATATAGCCCTGATGGACTCTCAGAAAACATATTTACGAATATGTCCCTTCATCCGGTGAGCACTTCTCACCGGGCCTTCACCATCCGGCTCTTGCCGGGTACTGAGTCTCGTCATCCGGTTCTCACCGGGTTTTCCGTAGCCAGGTACTCCACATCCGGTTCTTCCGACTTCCCATCCGGAGGAACCTGTTTCCTAACAAACTCCCCCTTCACTCCGGCATGGGATGTCTTACTAGTCTGATCCGCTTCCGACATGCATCCAGCTTGTTGGGTATCAGCAGTTTGGTCAGCATATCTGACCCGTTCTCGTCCGTGTGGATCTTCGTCAGCGCGAACTCTCGATCTTCTACTCGCTCCCGAATCCAGTGGTACCTACGATGGATGTGCTTCGTCCTGGAATGGTACGCTGCGTTCTTAGCAAGGTGGATGGCACTTTGACTGTCGCAATAGAGCCGGTATTCATCTTGTCGGATACCAAACTCACCGATGAAGTCCTTCATCCATAATATTTCCATGCCGGCTTCCACAGCCGCCATGTACTCCGCCTCCGTGGTTGACAACGCAACCGTCTTCTGCAACCTCGACTACCATCAAACAACTCCCCCTGCATATGTCATTACATACCCGGATGTAGACCGACTGGTATCAACATCAGCCAACATGTCTGAATCGGTAAAACCGTCAAGTTGAGGTTTATCGAAGCCGAATCAGAGACACATATTCGAAGTGCCCTTCAGGTACCGGAGTATCCATTTGACCGCTTTCCAGTGTTCCTTGTCGGGATTGCTCATGAACCGGCTCACCACTCCGACTACATATCCAATATTCGGTCGAGTACACACCATTGCGTACATTAAGCTCCCGATGGCAGAGGCATATGGAACCTTCATCATATCCACCTTCTCTGCTTTCGTCTTCGGGCTTTGCTTACCGGACAACCTGTAGTTTGCCGGAAGTATCGATCCGACCGGTTTCGCATCTGACATGTTGAGCCGCTGAAGCACCTTTGTCACGTACTTCTCCTGTGACAACCACAATTGCTTTGTTGACCGGTCCCGGATAATATGCATCCCCAGCATCTGTCTTGCCAGACCCAAGTCTTTCATTGAGAAGGTTCGGTTGAGAGCCTTCTTCAGCATCCGTATTTTGGCTTGGTCCCGTCCGACGATCAACATGTCGTCCACGTACAGAAGGAGTATCAGGAAGTCACCTCCTTCGAACTTCTTCATAAACACGCAGTGATCGGCCTACGTCTTGCGGTACCCTTGATCGGTCATGAAGGAGTCGAACTTCCGGTACCATTGTCGCGAAGCCTGCTTCAGTCCGTACAAGCTCTTCTTCAACCGGCAAACTAGGTGCTCCTTCCCTTTCTCCACGAATCCTTCCGATTGCTGCATGTAGATCTCCTCTTCGAGGTCACCGTGAAGGAATGTCGTCTTCATGTCCACCTGCTCTACCTCGAGGTCCATGCTTGCCGCTATACTCAGCACCGTCTGGATGGAGGTCATATTTACTACCGGGGAAAATATCTCGTCGAAGTCCACGCCCTTCTTCTGCTGGAACCCCTTCACCACGATCTTGGCTTTGTATCTCGGGGGGTTGTCGGCGACTCCCGGTTTCAACTTGTACACCCACTTGTTTCGAAGTGCCCGCTTTCATTTCGGCAACTCCACCAATTTGTACGTATGGTTCTCATGCAGGGAATCCATCTCATCCTACATGGCACCTAACCATTTCCAGCTATGGGCGTCACTTTTAGCTTCCTCGAAGCTTTCTAGCTCCCCCTCATCGGTCAGCAACACATGCTCTACATCCGGAAATCTCCGGGGGGGCCTTCTCTCTCTGAGAGGATATCTCTGTCTTTGGCCTTCGGCAACCGGCTTCGCTATTTGTTCTTCATCCAAATCCGATTCAGGGTCTTGGCCGGTTCCGATTTCAGCTTCCTCTACTTCTTCTTCTGCCGGTTCGGTATCCTCAACATAACCGGCTAGTTCCTTGAGTGTCAACCGGCTCTTAGCCGGGTGGGTCCGAATCTCATCGGAGTTCATTATCTTCTTCTCCGACTCCTAGTCGGCAAGAGTCTTGTTCTCCATGAAGATAATATCTCAACTCCGGAATACCTTCTTGTCGACCAGGTCCCACACTCGGTAGTCGAACTCATCGTCGCCGTAACCGAGGAATATGCATGGTCAGGTCTTTGGATCCAATTTTCCTCTCCGGTCCTTAGCTACATGCACGTACGCGAGACACCCGAACACCTTCAGATGCCGGTAGGACACTTCCTTACCGGTCCATACTCTCTGTGGCGTGTGCCCGTCCAAGGGTACTGAGGGTGATCTGTTTATCATGTATGTCGCCATCGACAGTGCCTCAGCCCAAAATTTATTGGGTAATTTTGCATGCGCCAGCATACTCCGGACCCTCTCCATTATGGTTTGGTTCATCCTCTTGGCCAGCCCGTTTAGTTCCGGCGTCTTCGGCACAGTAAATTCGAGTTGGATCCCCTTCGAGGAGACGTACTCCTCGAACTGTCCCCGGTATTCTCCTCCGTTATCTGCTTGAACCGCCTTCAGCTTCCGGCCGGTTTCTCTTTCCACTCTCGCATGGAGCTCTTTGAAGACGGATAGCACCTGATCCTTTGTCTTCAATGGTGTGGCCCAAAGCTTCCGGCTGTGGCCATCTATGAACGTCACGAAGTACTGCGATTTGGCATGTGACTTTGTGTCCACTTGACACACATCGGTATGCACCAACTCCAGTGGTGCATTACGTCTCATCGGTGGCCTTGATCGGAAGGAGGTTTGGTTTTGCTTACCGGCCAGACAATCAGTGCACTTCTCCAAGTGCACATTCTTCACTGGAATGAGGTTGTCGTCTGCAAGCCTCTTCATCCCCTTCTCACTCATGAGACACAGCCTCTTGTGCCACAACTCACCGGCAGTGTCAGATGCCACGTTCACTTCTTCCGGGCATAACCGGCCATTCATCAGGTACATTGTGTTGACCTTCCGGGCCCGAGCCACAATCAGGCTCCCTTTGCTGAACTTCATAACACTGTTCCGGATGCTACCCATGTAGCCTTCACCATCTAGCCGACCGACTAATATCAGGTTCAGTCAAACCTCCGGAACGTGTCGGACATCCTTCAGCAGCAGCTTGCATCCGGTTGGTGTTGTCAACCACACGTCTCCTATGCCGACAATTCGGCATGTACCTTCATTCCCCATCAGGACACAACCGTGATCACCGGTTGTGTAGGATGAGAAGCATTTCCGGTCCGGGGTAAGGTGGAACGACGCTCCGGAGTCGACCACCCAGGTCATCTCGTCGCTGGCAAGGTTTAGCTCACTCTCCTCGGTGATGAGCATCAACTCTTCTTCACTTGCCGCGATTGCCGTCGTTCCCTTCCGGTCCGGCCCCCTCTGGTCTTTACTGTTTCGGTCCGGTGTCCGCTTCGAATCGGTACCGTCGGTTTCCTTGTCTTTTCGGAAGTGTCGACAGTTCTTCTGGAAGGGTCCTGGCTTGTCGCAATAGAAGCAGGTAGGCCTTCCCCTTGACTTTGACCGTGTCCCCGACTTCTCCCGGTTCTGGGGACTACGGTTCCTTTGTTTTCCGCGTTCCGATTCGGTAAGGAGTGCTTTGGAGTTGGAGCTCGTATCCTTATCTTTCCGACGCGCGTCCTCATCTAGCAAGCTCGACTTCCCTCTTGCCAAGGATAATTGTTTCCCTTCCGGCCCGGCGTTGCCCAAAGTGACAACCAACGTCTCCCAGCTATCTGGGGGGAACCAAGCAGGGGTAGTGCTAGTACCTCATCGGCGAGAGGTACTTCCAATGATGTTGCCTGGTGGATCAGCCCGTGGAAGGCATTCTTGTGCTCCGCCATGTTGGAGCCATCTTGGTACTGGAGTCTTACTAGCTTCCGAAATACCGAAACCTGATTAACAACATTTTTGTTCTAAAACATAATGACGATCTTCTCCCAGAGCTCATGAGCCTTGCTCTCTTCATTGAAGTTGTTGTATAGACTCATGTCGATGAAGCACCGTATGTACGCCATTGTCTTCATGTGCATCACCTCCCATAACGTGGCGTCGATTTTGTCCAGTCTCTTGTCCTCGAACTGAACCGGCAACCAAAGATCTTTAACCACGAGCATGTCCCTCATCTTCGACTTCCATACCGAATAGTTGGAGCCGGTGAGCTTGAACATGACTCCCAACAAATCGTCCATTTTTTTGTGTCGTTTTGCTCTAATACCAGTTTGAGAGGACTGCACGCTCCGCAAACAACGCTCGGCCACAACCGAGTCTAGGATCAAACACAAAAAAATGGATAATGTACGCACGACACAATAAAGAGAAGAGTACACATGATGTTTATGTGGAAAACCAAAACACGGGAAAAACCACGGCAGTCCACAGACTGCAAACTATCACTATGTTACAATATACAATAGACGAACACAGAGGCAACGACCTCTTGTTCACTGTCTTTGCCACAAGCGGCGGTTACAACAGAGACAACGTCCTCTTCGTCTTTCACTCTCTCTCTCTCTCTGTACACGGTTGCACTCAAATCTTGCACCAACAAGAATGACAACTCTCACTACTAAGTTTGCCATAAGTCATATTTATACTAATATGACTTTTCGGCTATTTACAAATATAGGCCCAGTGGGCTCTCTAGAAAATATTTACTGTTAGGAAACAGGTCCCTCCGGACGGGAAGTCGGAAGAACCGGTGAGAACCGATTGTGGAGTACCCGACTACGGAAGACCCGGTGAGAACCGAATGACGAGTACCCGGCAAGAGCCGGATGGTAATGGCCCGGTGAGAAGTGCTCACCGGATGAAGGGACATATTTGTAAATATGTTTTCTAAGAGTCCATCGGGGCTATATTTGTAAATAGCCAAATAGTCCGATTAGTATAAATATGACTTAGGGCAAACTTAGTGATAGAGTTGATGTCATTCTTGTTGGTGCAAGATTTGAGTGCAACTCTGTACAGAGAGCGAGAGAGAGAGGAAGAGGTCGTTGCCTCTATTGTAACCGCCGCCTATGGTGAAGATAGCAAGCTCGAGGTCGTTGCCTCGGTGCTTTACTATTGTACATTGTGATATAGTGATAGTTTGCAGTCTGTGGGCTGTCATGGTTTTTCCCTTGTTTGGGTTTTCCACGTTAACATCCTGTGTACTCTTCTCTTTACTATGTCATGCATTCGTTACCCATTTTTTGTGTTTGATCCTAGGCTCGGTTGTGGTCGTGTGTTGTTCATCGGAAGCGTGTAGTCCTCTCAAACTGGTATCAAAGCGAAACAACACAAAAAAATGGATGATTCGTTGGGAGGCATGTTCAAGCTCACCGGCTCCAACTATTCAGTGTGGACGTCAAAGATGAGGGACATGATCGTGGTTAAAGATCTTTGGTTGCCAGTTCAGTTCGGGGACAAGAGACCGGACAAAATCGATGCCGCGATATGGGAGGTGATGCACATGAAGACAACGGCCTACATACGGTGCTTCATTGATATGAGTCTATACAACAACTTCAATGAAGAGAGCAAGGCTCATGAGCTCTGGGAGAAGATCGGCATCATGTTTCAGAACAAAAATGTCGTTAATCAGGTTTCGGTATTTCGGAAGCTAGTAAGACTACGGTACCAAGATGGCTCCAACATGGCGGAGCACATGAATGCCTTCCAGGGGCTAATACACTAGGCCACATCATTGGAAGTACCTCTCGCCGATGAGGTACTAGCACTACTCCTGCTCAGTTCCCTCCCAAATAGTTGGGAGACGTTGGTTGTCACTTTGGGCAACGACGGGCCGGAAGGGGAACGGTTATCCCTAGCAAGAGTGAAGTCGAGCTTGCTAGATGAGGAGGCGCGTCGGAAAGGCAAGGATACGAACTCCGACTCCAAAGCGCTCATTACCGAATTGGAACACGGAAGACAAAGGAACCGTAGTCCCCAAAACCGGGAGAAGTCGGGGACACGATCAAAGTCAAGGGGGAGGCCTACCTGCTTCTATTGTGGTAAGTCGGGACACTTCCAGAAAAACTGTCCGCACTTCCGAAAAGACAAGGAAACCGACGGCACCAATTCGAAGCGAACACCGGCCGGAACGGTAAAGACCGGAGGGGAACGGACTGGAAGGGAACGACGACAATAGTGGCAAGTGAAGAAGAGCTGATGCTCATCACCGAGGAGAGTGAGTTGAACCTTGCCGGTGACGAGAAAACGTGGGTTGTTGATTCCGGAGTGACATTCCACCTTACCCCGGACCGTAAATACTTCTCATCCTACACAACCGGTGATCACGGTTTTGTCCTGATGGGGAATGAAGGTACATGCTGAATTGTCGGCATAGGAGATGTGAGGTTGACAACACCAACCGGATGCAAGCTGCTGCTGAAGGATGTCTGACACGTTCCGGAGGTTCGACTGAACCTGATATCAGCCAGTCGGCTAGATGATGAAGGCTACACGGGTAGCATCCGGAACGGTGTTATGAAGTTCAGCAAAGGGAGCCTGATTGTGGCTCGGGCCCGGATGGTCAACACGTTGTACCTGATGAGTGCCCAGTTATGCCCGGAAGAAGTGAATGTGGCATCTGACACTGCCGGTCAGTTGTGGCACAAGAGGCTGTGTCACATGAGTGAGAAGGGGATGAAGAGGCTTACAGACGACAACCTCATTACAGTGAAGAATGTCCACTTGGAGGAGTGCACTGATTGTCTGGCCGATAAGCAAAACCGAACCTCCTTCCAATCAAGGCCACCAATGAGACATAATGCACCACTAGAGTTGGTGCATACCGCTGTGTGTCAAGTGGACACGAAGTCACATGCCGGATCGCAGTACTTCGTGACGTTCATAGATGACCAAAGCCGGAAGTTGTGGGCCACACCATTGAAGAAAAAGGATCAGGTGCTATCCGTTTTCAAAGAGCTCCACGCGAGAGTGGAAAGAGAAACCAGCCGGAAGCTGAAGGCGGTTCGAGCAGATAACGGAGGAAAATACCGGGGACAGTTCGAGCAGTACTGCCACTCGAAGGGAATCCGACTCGAATTTACCGTGCCAAAGACGCCGAAACTAAACGGGTTGGCCGAGAGTATGAACCGGACCATAATGGAGAGGGTCCGGAGTATGCTGGCGCATGCAAAATTACCCAAGAAGTTTTGGGCTGAGGCACTGTCGACGGCGACATACGTGATAAACAGATCACCCTCAGTACCCTTGGACGGACACACGCCACAGAGAGTACGGACAGGTAAGGAAGTGTCCTACCGGCATCTGAAGGTGTTCGGGTGTCTCGCATACGTGCATGTAGCTAAGGACCGGAGAGGAAAGTTGGATCCAAAGACCCGGCCATGCATATTCCTCGGTTACGGCGACGATGAGTTCGACTACCGAGTGTGGGACCTGGTCGACAAGAAGGTATTCCGGAGTCGAGATATTATCTTCATGGAGAACAAGACTCTTGCCGACTAGGAGTCGGAGAAGAAGATAATGAACTCCGATGAGATTCAGACCCACCCAGCTAAGAGCTGGTTGACACTCGAGGAACCAGCCGGTTACGGTGAGGATACCGAACCGGCAGAAGAAGAAGTAGAGGAAACTGAAATCGTCACCGGCCAAGATCCCGAATCGGATTTGGATGAAGGACAAATAGCGAAGCCGATTGCCGAAGGCCAAAGACGGAGATATCCTCTCAGAGAGAGAAGGGCTCCCTGGAGATTTCCGGATGTAGAGCATGTGCTGCTGACCCATGAGGGGGAGCCAGAAAGCTTCGAGGAAGCTAAAAGTGACCCCCATAGCCGCAAATGGTTAGGTGCCATGTAGGATGAGATGGATTCCCTGCAAGAGAACCATACGTACAAATTGGTGGAGTTGCCAAAAGGAAAGTGGGCACTTCGAAACAAGTGGGTGTACAAGTTGAAACCGGGAGATGCCGGCAACACCCCGAGATACAAAGCCAAGATCGTGGTGAAGGGGTTCCAGCAGAAGAAGGGCGTGGACTTCGACGAGATATTTGCCCCGGTAGTAAAGATGACCTCCATCCAGACGGTGTTGAGTATAGTGGCAAGCATGGACCTCGAGGTAGAGCAGGTGGACGTGAAGACGGCATTCCTTCACGGTGACCTCGAAGAGGAGATCTACATGCAGCAACAGGAAGGATTCGTGGAGAAAGGGAAGGAGCACCTAGTTTGCCGGTTGAAGAAGAGCTTGTACGGACTAAAGCAGGCTCCCCAACAATGGTACCGGAAGTTTGACTCCTTCATGACCGATCAAGGGTACCACAAGACGTAGGCCGATCACTGCGTGTTTGTGAAGAAGTTTGAAGGAGGCGACTTCCTGATACTCCTTCTGTACGTGGACGACATGTTGATTGTCAGACGGGACCAAGCCAAAATACGGATGCTAAAGAAGGCTCTCAACCGAACCTTCTCAATGAAAGACTTGGGTCCGGCAAGACAGATGTTGGGGATGCATATTATCCGGGACCGGTCAACGAAGCAATTGTGGTTGTCACAGGAGAAGTATGTGACAAAGGTGCTTCAGCGGCTCAACATATCAGATGCGAAACCGGTCGGATCGACACTTCCGGCAAACTACAGGTTGTCCGGTAAGCAAAGCCCGAAGACGAAAGCAGAGAAGGCGGATATGATGAAGGTTCCATATGCCTCTGCTGTCGGGAGCTTAATGTACGCAATGGTGTGTACTCGACCAGATATTGGATACGCAGTCGGAGTGGTGAGCCGGTTCATGAGCAATCTCGGCAAGGAGCACTGGAACGTGGTCAAATGGATACTCCGGTACTTGAAGGGCACCTCGAATATCTGTCTCTAATTCGGCTCCGGTAAACCTCAACTTGACGGTTTTACCGATTCGGACATGTCAGTTGATGTGGATACCAGCCGGTCTACATCCGGGTATGTAATGACATATGCAGGGGGAGTTGTTTCGTGGCAGTCGAGGCTTCAAAAGACGGTTGCGTTGTCAACCACAGAGGTGGAGTACATGGCGGTTGTGGAAGCCGGCAAGGAAATATTATGGATGAAGGACTTCATCGGTGAGCTCGATATCCGTTAAGATGAATACCGGCTCTATTGTGACAGTCAAAGTGCCATCCACCTTGCTAAGAACGCAGCGTACCATTCCAGGACGAAGCAGATCCAGCGTAGGTACCACTGGATTCGGGAGCGAGTAGAAGATCGAGAGTTCGCGCTGACGAAGATCCACACAGACGAGAACGGGTCAGATATGCTGACCAAAGTGCTGAAACCCGACAAGTTGGATACATGTCGGAAGCGGATCGGACTAGTAAGACATCCCATGCCGGAGTGAAGGGGGACTTTGTTAGGAAATAGGTCCCTCCGGACGAGAAGTCGGAAGACCTTGTGAGAACCGGATGAGGAGTACCCGGCAACGGAAGATCCGGTGAGAACCGGATGACGAGTACCCATCAAGGAAGACCCGGTGAGAACCGGATCTTGCAGGCCCGGTAAGAACCTCTCATCGGATGGAAAGGACATATATGTAAATATGTTCCAGAGAGCCCACTGGGCCTATATTTGTAAATAGCCGAAAAGTCATATTAGTATAAATATGATTTAGGGCAAACTTAGTAGTGAGAGTTGTCATTCTTGTTGGTGCAAGATTTGAGTGCAACCGTGTACAGAGAGAGAGAGAGAGAGAGAGTGAAAGACGAAGAGGACGTTGTCTCTGTTGTAACCGTCGCCTGTGGCGAAGACAGTGAACAAGAGGTCGTTGCCTTTGTGCTCATCTATTGTATATTGTAACATAGTGATAGTTTGCAGTTTGTGGATTGCCGTGGTTTTTCCCGTGTTTGGGTTTTCCACCTAAACATCTTGTGTACTCTTCTCTTTACTATGTCATGCGTACATTATCCGTTTTTCTGTGTTTGATCCTAGACTCGGTTGTGGCCGAGCGTTGTTTGCGGAGCGTGTAGTCCTCTCACGAATGACCAGAGGTGCATGTGGTGCGATGTCGTCGGCCACATGTGGAGCACCGATTTTGCTAAAACACTCAAGAACAATGTTGTGTATCTCCAGAATGGACAGGTGCACACATGCGAGATGCGAAGGCCTCTTGAGGTGAACACCGGGACGAGGCGGCATGAAGAGCCTAATGGAGCAACCCGCGGCCCTGAACACCGAGGCCATTCACTACTCGATGTCAGTAGGGATCCGGGTAGGCGGAGAGAAGGGCATCGGATCCAGAAGCAATACCGAACTCTGTCCACTTGTGATAGAGGGCCTATTCGGCGTGAAGCTAAGGAAGGAAGAAGCAGACCGCGCGGAGAAGGGGGTCCAAGAGGGCACTCGATGAGACGATCTGGTAGAAGAGAAAACCGGCTTCATGGAAGCCGCGTGCCAAAACTATGAGGTTCTGGTAGAATACAAGTGGGCCAAAAAGGCTAGAGGGACTGATCCCTCGAACCGGTATGAGACTCGGAGTGGGCCAAAGAAGACTGATGGAGGCCCAACCGGCTCACATGAGAAGACGAAGTTGTCGGGCTTTCAGTTGAGCTCGGAGATAGAGAGTGCGACGGACCTGCGAAAGGACTTGGAGGAACGAATCCATGACGGTTGGGTGGAGCTCAACCTAAGGGAGGTTCTAGGGATAACAAAGAGGGAATTCCACGATTCCATCGTGAACCTGGTAAAACAAAGCTGCTTTCGACGGAGCCAGAGCCAGAGAAGCCAGTTGAAGTGAAGGAGGCCCACATCAATGAAATGGCAGTAAAGGAGTTTCCGGACACCACTATATGCACCCACATTGGGCCAGAGCGATGACGGAGACCCCAGTCCGGATCGGGGATGTTAAGGAGTTGGTGGTGGCGTTGATCGACCACGGATCGGAAATCAATCTGATGTCAATGGATTTCTGTAAAAAGGGGAAGTGGCCAATCAACACGAAGCATGGTTAGAAGATACACACAATAACCCGCGCTACCGAAGAGCTACACGAAGCATGCCCGAACATTAGGGTTAAGGTCGGTGATCTCGAAATAGACCAACATTTCTTCATGGAGATCAATGGCGTCATGGAGGCAGTCTCATTCGATGACACCCTCGGGGAGATTGAGAAGATAGTCGAGGAGAATTTTAGCGAAAACCTGGTCGTTCCGATAAATTCCATCAAGATGTACGAAGTCATCGCGGACTTCAGGAAGATGATCGGGTTAGATTGAACCGCCCGAGTAGACACCAAGTACAAGATTGTGGACTGGAAGGTGAGGCCAGTCGCGACTCACTTCCCGGTGGACAGTTGGGAACGGATCAAAGGGTTCGTGATGGGCCCAAGTTTACGAGATCCAAACGACACAAGATACCAGTTCACCCACGAGACGTCGTGGGAGCTCAAGATCGGTGGGTGTAGCTTCCTACTGCCTGCGGAGGAGGACCGGTTTCTAAGGATGCTCGAAAGGCACGGTGAAGCCTTTGCATGCTCGAAAGGGACGGTAAAGACCCAACGATCGTAGAGCCGATGGTGATCTTCACGGTACTGCACGTACCGTCAAATCTGAAACCGATTCCGGTGCCGAGAGCTCACAATTATCGAAGTTGATGAAGCTGCTTAGACAGAAGGTCGATATGGGTATCCTCGAACCGTCGAGTGCCTCGTACTCGAATCGGTGGTTTATGGTGCCGAAGAAGAACGACACACTACGCTTTATTGAAGACTTGCAGACGGTCAACAAGGTGACCATGCTCAATGCAGGAGTCAGTTTGACAATCGATGAGTTTGCGGAGGTCTTCGCCGAAAGGTCTATCTACTCGGTCGACGACTTATACTCGGGGTATGACCATTTCCAGCTAGTCGTGGAGAGTAGAAACATCACTAAGATGCGAACCCCTCTAGGCCTAGTTTGTTCTATGTGGTTTACGAAAGGAGGTGGAGGCCTCTGCTCGCGTAGGAACCCCGTGTGCTCCCATTAAGAGGTCCATCATTCTGCATGTGTGTGAGTAGAGCTCAAAGGCTCTATCACCGACCATGTCTAGTTGTAATCTTTCCTGCTTTCTTTGTTAATTATTAGTTTGCTGATCAATGGACGAAATAGCATCATTCACCATCCAAATGCACCTGGCTAAGAACGACTATTTTAGCATAGCAAAGGAGACGATGCCATTCTCCTTGTGGGAGAGGTTACGGGCCGTATATGAGAAGAAATTGTCATTGTCGAAACTCATATTGATCAAACAATTGTTCGGGACACAAGGATATACCTGGTTGAAAACCAGATGTTAGCCGGTAACCGAATGACACTCGACGAATCAGCTGGATACGAACAAGAAACCAAACCGACCGGAGAAGAAGAAGAAGAAGACATCGAAACCGGACAAGATCCTAAATCAGATGAGGATGAGGAACAAACGGAGGAACCGATGGTCAGAAACCAATGACGGAGATATCCTTTCCGAGAGAGAAGAGCCCCCCGAAGATTTCCGAATGTAGAGCATGTGTTGCTAACCGATGAGGGGGAGCCGGAAATCTTCAAAGAAGCAAAGAGAGACACCCACAGTCACAAGTGGTTGAGTGCCATGCAGGATGAGATGGATTCCCTACATGAGAACCACACGTATGAACTGACGGAGTTGCCAAAAGGGAAGAGAGTACTCCGGAACAAGTGGGTGTACAAGCTGAAACCGGGATATGCCGGAAACCCTCCGAGATACAAAGCCCGAATTGTAGTGAAGGGTTTCAAACAGAAGAAAGGGGTGGATTTCGATGAGATCTTTGCCCCTGTAGTTAAGATGACTTCCATCCGGACGGTGCTTAGCATAGTGGCAAGTGACGGGAACTCAACGTTGTCGAGATATTACGCAAGTGCGTGTGGAAACGAGGCGGGACCGCGGGGGTCCCGAACCAAAGAGCAAGCGAGGGAGGAGAAAGAGAGAAAACCGGCTACGCAGGACCGGGGATACACAGGGACACGGCCCTTCAGCACGGAGAACGCGAACAGACACCGACACAGACAGATGCGAATGACTAAATATGTATATTAACAAAATGGCTAACACGACTACAACCCTCGATGGGGCACAGGTTGGCTACAACCGAACAGGCCGGCGAACAGATGCCGATGCCTGTTCGCTTCGACGCACAAAGGGGTAGCAGGTCGGAGGTGCTGCCGGAAGCACTCGGGCGTTCCTCGAAACAGCGCGAGCCTCCTCGGAACCCTGCACAGAAAAGCTATCGAGCTCAAGAAGGAAGGAAACAGAGAGAGAAGCGTCCAGAAACGGTCCGACAGCACTTCGTCCTCTCTGCGCGAGATCCCTGCAACAGCTCTTTCCTGCTCCTTATATAGGCCGACGAGCAGGCCGTCATGTCAGCTTTATTCCCTGTCCCTTTCGAGCAGGGATCCGCTCCGTTCTTCACGCACCCGCGTAGTTACGCCGCCGACTCGTACAGTTCCTTAGCTCGCGCGCGCGACCGAAAAGACTGTTCGCGCGGTCTTTGTCTCCACTTGTGTTAGGGCCCGTTCCTGCCGATTATCCTCCTAATTCGCTTCTATGTACAACTTGGAGCGTGCGCGCGTGAAGAACCGGTTCCCACGCCTTGGTGCGCCGATTCCGCCTATGGACGGTTTTCTTCACGACATCCGCCCCCACCTAACCGCGCATCCTCCGGTATGCGCCAAGAGAGTTGGGACGGAGAAAACCGGCCCGTCTTCATTCCTCGCCCGTCGGTTCTTCCTCGTTTTCGGATCGTTCGTCACTGCTGACTAGGAGAGCCGGGTCTGGCTCGTCGTCGTGTCGCTTCTTGAACGCTTTGATCCGCTTCCCTGCAACTGGTATCGCCATTCTCGTGCCGTCTAGTTCCGCCAGGTGATATGTCCCGTTGTCATTGGCGCTCCGTACCACGTAAGGCCCAAACCACCTTCGTGCGAACTTCCGTGTAGCTCGGTGCTGGTTGTCGAGGCTGCTGTCGTAGACGAGCACCCAGTCACCTTCGTCGATTTTCTTCGGTCGGAGCCGGTGCGTTCGGTCGAACCTGGCTTTGTTCTTTGTCCTCGCCACCCGGAGCTTCTCCGCAGCCAGCTCCACGTCCTCCGGTCTCCGCTCGAGCTGTCGTATACGTGCGGCCAACAACTCCTCCCGGCTCATCTCGTCCCTCCAGTCGACCGTTGCCCATGAGGAGATCGTCCGTTCCATCGGCATGATCGGCTTCTGGCCGAACATGAGCTCCGTCGGCATGTACCCGGTTACCGAACTGTGCGTGGTCCGGTCTGCCCACAAAGCATAAGGTAGCAGCCGCGGCCAGTTACCGACTTGGCCTCCGCATGCTCGAACCAGCGCCTTGACGATCGGTCCGTGTCCGCGCTCCACCTTTCCATTCGCCTCCGGATTGTACGCAGTGGTGAGCGACAGCTTGACTCCCAGCCGGTCGAACAGCTCCGCGGCTTCTTCGGCGTCCAACTCCCCTCGGTCGGCCACGATCTTCCCGACGCACCCGTACCGGCATATCACGTCCTCGATTAGGAACCGACATACGGCCGCGGTCGTTTTGTTCGGAAGGGCCCGGCCTTCCACCTGGTTCGTCAGATCCTCCCGCGCTAGGACCAGGTACCGCATCTGTCCTACCCCCATTGGCATTGTCACCAGATCTACCATCCATTTGAAGTGGATGGTCGGAGGGTACGTAGGGTGAAGCTCGTCCCGGTGTCGGACCACGGAGTGCATCTGACAGCTCTCGCAAGTTGTCACTAATCGATGCACGTCCCGGTACAGTCCCGGCCACCAGTACTTCTCCTTTATCTTCTCGAACGTGGCCCAAGTTCCACGGTGTCCGGCCCAAGGGCTGTCGTGGTAGGCCGTCAGCAGCTCCTCCTGTTCTTCCTTCATCGCCACCACCCGGAGCGGAGCGCCGTCCCTCTTCTTCGGGTGCTTCCATAGATAGCCATCCCGGAGAAAGAACCGGTACGCTTTCTTCCGGATCCGGTTGGCCTCGTCTTTCGTCCATGACGCATCCGGCGCCATTGTCCTCAAGAACCCGCCGATCTGCAGCCACTCCCCGTCGTACTTGCTCGCGTCGAAGTCGTTAAGCGCCGGAGTGCTCGTCCCGCCGGTTGTTACGTATGCTGCCTCGAAGAAGTCCACGCCGACCTCTTCGTCCTCCGAAACCATGCCGCCCTCGTCATCGAATCTCGCCCTTGAAAGCATGTCGGCCATGGCGTTGTCTTTCCCGGAAATGTGTCGTATTTCCGGGTCCAGGGACTTGATGTACGCTATCCACCTGAGCATTGCCAGGTCCGGCGTCGCGCATCCGGAAACCATGCCGAGAATCGGCATGCAATCCGTCTCTATGATTACCTCTGTCCCGATCAGATAGTCCTTGTCGGCCTTCACCGCCGAAACGATACCCCAGAGTTCGCGTTTAACCTGGGCGTATCCTCGCTGCCGCTCACTGAGGACCTTCGTGCCGAATCGGATCGGGAACTGATTGCCGTCCTCGTCTTCTTGGTTGACGACCCACCCGATTCCGGTCGGACTCGTGTCAACCGTTATGTACACTGGGGTGCCCTTCCTGTAGACGGCCTTTCGGAGCGCCGGTGCTGCCGAAAGAGCCTCCTTCAGCTTCCGGACCGACTCCGTGTGCTTGTCTAGCCATTCGAATCTTCGCCCTTTCTTCAATAATCCGTACAGCGGCTCCGCGACGTGCGCGTAATGCGGGATCCATATGTGGTAGAAGGCGCATGCTCCCAAGAATCTTCGTACTTCCGTGACCGAGCTGCAATCAGGCTTCATCGCGGAGATGGCTTCTACCTTTGCCGGAGACGGTTTCCGGCCATATGGTCCACATAAATGTCCGACCACCATGATTTCCGACTGCCCGAAGGCTGACTTCTCCCCCGAGAAGGTGAGCCTCGCATCCTCTAGCCTTTGCAGCACCTTCTCGCAGTCGTCGATGTGCGTCATCACGAATCGCCGGCATCCGTCCGGCCCGATCGTCTCGTCCTTCTCTTCTACCGGGCATCCCTTGATCGGGATGTCGTCTAGAAACGGCATGGTGATGTCCGGGATGCAGTCCCTCAGCACCTTGTTCATTGCATTCACCATGTGGGCCACCGAGTTGGTCCCTCCTTGCGGCAGCGTACACATCCGCACTAGGCCGAGGGGAGTTCGCATCGTCATAATGTCTCTGCTTTCCACGGCTAGCTGGAACTGGTCGTACCCTGAGTATAGATCACCGACCGAGTAAATCGACCTTCCGGCGAAGGCCTCCGCGAACTCGTCTATGGTCGGTCCGATCCCTGCGTTCCGAATGGTCACTCTGTTGACCGGCTGCAGGTCCTGAATGAAGCGCAACGATCCGTTTTTCTTTGGTACGGTAAACCATCGGTTTGAATATGGGGCGCTCGATGGCTCGAGAATGCCCATATCAACTTTCTGCTTCAACAGCTCCATCAACTTCGGGATGTGAGCTCTCGGAACCGGAATTGGCTTGAGATTCCACGGTACATGCGGTACCGTGAATATCACCATTGGCTCTACGATCGTCGGGTCTACGTACCCGATTTCCTCCGGTGAGAATGCGAAGGCTTTCCCGTGCCTTCCGAGCATTCTCCGAAACCGGTCTTCCTCCGCCGGTAGTAGGAACCCGCCCCCACCGATTTTGAGCTCCCGGAGCGTCTCGTTGGTGAAGGTGTGTCCTATACAGGCCGGATCTCGTAAGCTAGGGTCCGATGCAACCCCTTTGATTCGCGACTCGCTGCCCTCCGGTAATGGTACCGCGACTGGCCTTACCTTCCGGTCCACGGTCTTGTACTTGGTGCTTACTCGGGCGGTCCGATCCGACTCGAGCCCCGACCAAAGTCCGCGATGACTTCGTACATTTCTTCGGAACATACCGGTATCGTCCGGTCTTCGTTAAGGTCTTCTTCGACTACCTTCCCCAGCATTCCCAAGGTGTCGTCGAAGGAGACCGCCTCCACGGCGCCACTGATTTCTTCGTCAGGGCCGAGAACTCCGCACGCTCGAAGTCTCCCCTCCGTCTTTGTTTTCTCTCGGCCGGCGATGCCGACCATCGTACATGCTCCGCTGTCGGAGAAGCAAAATTTCCTACCTATTGTACACGGTTTTATCGTACAGATGTGGGGTTTTCCCGGAGCATCCGGACTGTCGCGGCCCCACGCCTTGGCAGTCCTCTCTAAAAATCCCCTCGGTTTTCGGAACCGAGGGAGTCGCGGTTACGTTCGTGGTTCGGCCGTACCGTCAGAAACTGGACCGAATGGCGCCCGTCTTGGCTTTTGACCCTCGCGTAGGCCGAACCATTGTCCAGCACCTTGGTCTCCATTCGCGCCGCCGTGATGTACGGCTCTCCCAGTATGACCGGATGCGAAGACGTCTCCTGCACGAAGAAGTGCTGGTCAATCTCGACGTCGCCGATCTTGACTTGCACATTCGGACAGGCCCCGTGCAGTTCCTCGGTGGCGCGCGTTGCTGCCCTTATTTTCCACCCGTGCTTGGTGTTGATCGGCCATCTGCCCTTCTTATAGAAGTCCATGGACATCAAATTGATCTCCGATCCGTGGTCCACCAAAGCTATCACCGGTTCCTGGACATCGCCGATCTTCACCGGGGTTTCCGTGGTCGCTCGGGCCCAGTGTGGTCTCGAATAGTGGCTTTCCGCCCACTCGTCTCCCAGCGCCATGTCGTCTAGGTGCGTCGTCCGCACTTCCACCGGTCTTTCCGGTTCTGTCTCCGTTGACAGCCTCTTCCGTTTTACCAAGTCCACGATGGAGTCGTGGAACTCCTTCTTGGCGATTCCCAGCACCTCTCGTAACGACAGCTCCACCTTGCTGTCGAGGATCCGTTCCTCCAGGACCTTTCGTAAGTCCGTGGTCCTTTCTATCTCCGTCCCCAGACGGTACCCGCCCTTCTGGGGTTTATCTTGCGTACCGGCCCCGCTGGTTTCATCCCGTCGTGGCCCGGACCGGGTCTCGTATCGTTGTGAGGGCCCGGTCGTCCCGGGTTTCCCCACCCGCTTCTCTTCTACCAGAGCCTCGTAGTTCTGGCAAGCGGCTTCCACGAAGCCCGTCTTTTCCTCGACCGGGTCGCTCCACCCGGTCATCTCCCGTACCCGTTTCTCCGCACGGTCCGATTCCTCCCTTTTAAGCCTTGCACCGGCAAGGCCTTCCAGCATCGTCGGCCAGAATCCGGCTTTGCTTTCCCTTCGGGCCTCGCCGCCCCCGACTCGAATGCCGGCCGACGCCGAGTAGTGGACGGTTTCCGCGTGTCGGGCCGCCGCCTCTTCCATCAACCTTTTCATACCACCTCGCCCGTCGTTTCGGCTTAGGGCCCTTCGGGTGTCGCTGGCATGCACCCGTCCTTCCCACAGGTACACCACCCTGTTCCTCAGCGCCTCCGCGAAGTCGCCGCAGTCCTTCCGAATGTGGCCGACTTCATCGCACCACATGCACCTGTTTCCTGCCGCCGGCCGTCGGTCACGAGCCGGTTCGCCACCTTCCCTTCGGGCTTGCGCGATTTGGAGGTCCTTTATCGCCCTCGTCAATTCCTCCAGCGCCGCTCCTCCGGTTGAGCCTCTGACTACGCCGGTCGAAGCCGAACCGGTTTCCAACCATTCTCGGGTCTCTTCCTTTCGCACCTGTGGCGCTGGTTCGAGCTCCCTTGCTGCGACCGAGCCCGACCCGGTTGCCCCGTTATCCGCCCATTCTCGCCGTTTGTCGAAACGGCCACAGACTTTCTTGACAGCCGCCCAGTCGGTAGTGAGCCCGTCTTCGGTTTCCAGCAAGAGGCCCACTTGCTCCCGATCCCGCTCGTCGACCGACTTGACAAACAGCAAGACCCGGCTCGTGTCCAGGATGGTTCGGTCGAGCGCCGAAAGGCGCGCAAAGTTTTCCTCGAACTCCCGGAGGAGTGCCGACGCGTTTCTTCCCTTCCCCGGGGACTCCACCCATTCCATGAACCTTCGCTTCGAAAGCCGGAGCGCGTCGTCCAGCCCGTATTTCTCTAGGAGCCGACCTTCGAACTCCTCCCAGGTACGGCTCTCCGCCCGCACCTCGAGCACCTCCGCATGGATGCTCGGCATCGCCACTCGGGGAAATCCGGCAAGACGCCTTTCTTCCGGAATGTCCCGCATCAGCATCTCTGCACCGTAGGACGCCAAATACTTCGTGGCATCCTTCCCATCGAACCGGCCGATCGTGCCGACGACCGCCTCAATGGCTCTGTCGAGGGCACCGGTGCCCTCGCGCGCGTTTACAATCCGGTCCACGGCCGAAGCCATGGCCTCTGCAAGATCCGACCCCCTCATCTTCTGCTCTTCTGCCGCCTCCTTCACGTCGGGTTCACCAAAGATGTCGAGATATTACGCAAGTGCGTGTGGAAACGAGGCGGGACCGCGGGGGTCCCGAACCAAAGAGCAAGCGAGGGAGGAGAAAGAGAGAAAACCGGCTACGCAGGACCGGGGATACACAGGGACACGGCCCTTCAGCACGGAGAACGCGAACAGACACCGACACAGACAGATGCGAATGACTAAATATGTATATTAACAAAATGGCTAACACGACTACAACCCTCGATGGGGCACAGGTTGGCTACAACCGAACAGGCCGGCGAACAGATGCCGATGCCTGTTCGCTTCGACGCACAAAGGGGTAGCAGGTCGGAGGTGCTGCCGGAAGCACTCGGGCGTTCCTCGAAACAGCGCGAGCCTCCTCGGAACCCTGCACAGAAAAGCTATCGAGCTCAAGAAGGAAGGAAACAGAGAGAGAAGCGTCCAGAAACGGTCCGACAGCACTTCGTCCTCTCTGCGCGAGATCCCTGCAACAGCTCTTTCCTGCTCCTTATATAGGCCGACGAGCAGGCCGTCATGTCAGCTTTATTCCCTGTCCCTTTCGAGCAGGGATCCGCTCCGTTCTTCACGCACCCGCGTAGTTACGCCGCCGACTCGTACAGTTCCTTAGCTCGCGCGCGCGACCGAAAAGACTGTTCGCGCGGTCTTTGTCTCCACTTGTGTTAGGGCCCGTTCCTGCCGATTATCCTCCTAATTCGCTTCTATGTACAACTTGGAGCGTGCGCGCGTGAAGAACCGGTTCCCACGCCTTGGTGCGCCGATTCCGCCTATGGACGGTTTTCTTCACGACAACGTTCCTTATGCGCAACGCTCGGCCACAACCGAGCTTAGAATGATACACAGAAAACGGGAAATAAAACACGACACAAAGAAGAAGAGAATACACAGGAGGTTTACGTGGAAAACCCCAAACTAGGGAAAAAAAACCACGGCAGCCCACAAGCTGCAAACTGTCACTATGTAAGAATATACAACAGTGAGCTCACTGAGGCACCGACCTCGTGCTCACAGATCTTCGCCACAAGCGGCGGTTACAACGGAGGCAACGACCTCTTTCTCTCTCTCTCTCTCTCTCTCTCTCTCTCTCTCTCTCTCTCTCTCTGTACAGTTACGCACACTGATCTTGTGCAAAACAGAAAAATGACAACAACAACTAAAAGTTTGCCCTAAGTCATATTTATACTAATATGACTTTTCGGCTATTTACAAATATAGCCTCGATGAACTCTCAGAAAACATATTTACGAATATGTCTCTTCATCCGGTTCATACCGGGTCTGCGCCATCCGGCTCTCCGTAGCCGGGTACTCCTCATCCGGTCTTCACCGGGTCTGTATCATCCGGCTCTCCGTAGCCGGGTACTCCTCATCCGGTTTCGGCCGAGTTTGTTCATCGGCACTGTTCTTCTCCCTTCCCATCCGGAGGGACCTGTCTCCCAACAGCAAGCATGGACCTCGAGGTAAAGCAACTAGACATCAAGACAGCGTTCCTCCATGGTGACCTCGAAGAGGAGATCTACATGCATCAACCGGAAGGATTTGAGAAGAAAGTGAAGGAGCCCATGGTGTGCCGGCTGAAGAAGAGCCTATACAGACTGAAGCAAGCTCCCCGGCAATGGTACCGGAAGTTCAACTCCTTCATGACCAACCAAGGGTACCACAAAACGCAAGCCGATCACTACATGTTTGTGAAGATATTTGACGAAAGAGATTTCCTGATACTCCTCCTATATGTGGATGATATGTTGATCGTCGGACAAGACCAAGGCAAGATTCGGATGTTGAAGAAGGCTCTGAACCGAACTTTCTCAATGAAAGACTTGGGTCCGGCAAAACAAATATTGGGAATGCACATCATCCAGGACCAGTCGAAGAAGCTGTTGTGGTTGTCGCAGGAGAAGTTCGTGACAAAGGTGCTTCGCCGGTTCAACATGTCGAAGGCGAAACCGGTCGGATCGACACTTTCGGCAAACTGCAAACTATCCAGAAAACAAAGTCCGAGGACAAAGGCGGAGAAGATGGATATGATGAAGATACCATATGCCTCTGTTGTCGGAAGCTTGATGTACGCGATGGTATGTACCCGGCCGGATATCGGATATGGAGTCGGAGTGGTGAGCCGGTTCATCAGCAATCCCGGAAGAGAGCACTGGAACGCGGTCAACTGGATATTCTAGTACCTGAAAGGTACCTCGAGTATGTGCCTCCGGTTTGGCTCCGGTAATCCCCAACTTGACGGATTCACGGATAAGGACATGTCGGCTGATGCGGACACCAACCAGTCTACATCCGGATATGTCATGACTTATGTAGGGGGAGCAGTATCATGGCAGTCAAGGCTGCAGAAGACGATTGCGTTGTCAACCATGGAGGCGGAGTACATGGTAGTTGTGGAAGCCGGCAAGGAGATAATCTGGATGAAGGACTTCATCGGAGAGCTAGGGATCCAACAGGAGGAATATCAACTCTACTGCGACAATCAAAGTGTCATCCACCTTGTAAAGAACGCGGCCTACCATTCTCAGACGAAACATATCCAATGGAGATACCACTGAATCTGGGAGAGAGTAGAAGATCAAGAGTTCGTGTTGACGAAGATCCACATGGAGGAGAATGAGTCGGATATGCTGACCAAGGTGTTGACAACCGACAAGCTGGACACGTGCCGAAAGCAAATCGGGCTGGTGAGACATCCCATGCTGGAGTGAAGGGGAAGATTGTTGGGAAATCGGTCCCTCCAGATGTTATCCGGTTATGAATGGAGAGGACCCGGTGAGAACCGTAAGAGATCTGGAAACCGGATTGGTGAACCCAGTGAGAACCGGAAGAGAAGACATATTTGTAAATATGTTTTGAGTAAGCCTATTGAGGCTATATTTGTAAATAGCCCTAAGTTCATATAAGTATAAATATGACTTAGGGCAATCACTTTAGATGTGATGTTGCAGCCATATTGTTGTATGTGTATAACTATTGATAGAGAGAGAGAGAGGGAGGGAGGGAGATACAGAACGGTTTCTGTTGTAACCGCCACTTGGCGAAGAAACAGAGCTCGAGGTCGTTGCCTCCGAGTGTCTGATTGTACCTTTTCTCATATAGTGATAGTTCAGAGCTTATCAGCTCCCGTGGTTTTTCCCTATTAGGGTTTTCCACGTAAACATCCTATGTACTCTCTATTGCTCGTGTGTGTATGAGTATTTATCTCTATTCCCATTTCTGTGTTTGATTATAAACAAAGTGATTCAAGACATGGTTGTGGCCGAGCAATATTCCACGATATTCTCTTCATAAATGTTAGCAAAGGAAAATTGTCTTCATTGGGGAACCGGAGGACATGCTCACATTCGACCGGAGTACAAATTTCTATGTTCATTACATGTAAGATGTCTCATGGTATTCCTTTTTGGTCTTTCACTTCCCTTAGTTGTGGTTTTCAGAGGTCATCATGGCTACAACCACTGTAATGTTTTTAGTGTAGTCATTTTGTCGTGTATGCATAATTCTACTAATGAAGAATAGTTTTTTTTGGAAAAATACTCTTCAACACAACCCTTTTACCTAATGAAGATGAGTTGTATGATGATGATGATGATAATTATTTCCCTTATTGTTCTCCATGAGCTTTTAATGAGCACATAAGGCGCTACAAAAACATCATTGCTAGGCACTAAAACTAATCCATCCTTACAAAATAAGTATTTTTACCAAATTTGCAAAAGTGGGCATTTTTGGGCACACTTGTAGCTCTTGAACCTATGATCTAAAGTTATTTACAAGATGCATAGCCTAACTTAGCATATTATAAATGTATGCACCGATTGTGAATTTTGTATGAATGTTTTACTATTATTATGATCTTTTCTTGTTTTCTTTATACAAATATCGTATGCATGAATATTCAAGCAAACTTATTGTATCTTAACTTGCCTGAATTTCTTCCTTTCTTATCATCCAAGAAAATCCATATTTAACTATCGGAGCAATATTTCCACATCTTTGGCACCATCTTGTCCTCACAATATCATGGCCCACTCCAAAAATCCATAGCTAAGCACAAAGATAGTTCTTGTTTTAAGAATGGTTTACATTCATGATCAATAACTAAACTATCATTTTCCTATCCTTGCTTCATATAACCCATCATCAAGGACTAAATTATGTAGGTTTGCCCAGGCATAAGTGAGTGTATAGGCTCCTTACATTCAAAGATGTGGTGCACCTTACAAACATTCTATAGTAAGTGGGTGCCCTTGTCTACAGTTTTCTAATATAGAAGCTTCTTTATCTCACCTTTTGTCTAGATTTGCATTGTATGTCCTTGTGCAAGTGTCAAAATCTAGGGTATTTTCTAAGATAATTACCTCAATTGTAGCCTCTTTGGCTTCAACCTTTGTGAGATACTAAGATCCACCCCTACACAACGGGAGGTTGATATTGGCTTTCTTCACTAACCATCAACATTTTTTTTATGATGCCAATTATCTCTTTATGAAACTCCCTTATTTAATTCCCAACCTTGTTCACAGTAAACTCTGCCTTCTTGATTAATACATTTTCCTCTATAACACCATTAAGATCAATTGTCACTTATGTATCAAATTTTAGATTTAAGCTTGTGGCATCCTCAAATTTTGTGAGCTTTTTCTTGTGTTCTTACCAACTATTTTCTCCTCTCGAATATGTGTTTTCATTTTAGACCTTGTATTGTATCTCTTTAATGGCCCTTTATCATTATTACATCCCATTCGTTATCCTTCTGCCTCACCTACAAAAAATTTTCCATAAAAATTATCCTCCATTAGTATTAAGATTAAAGTAGCCAAAGGCAAGATACAAGATAATCCAACATTACAATTAACAATCAGCGACGGTTCAGTTTGAACCGAACCGAACCGTGAAACCGCGGTTTAACGGCTTAACGGTTTCGACGGTTCGGTTTGGTTCGGTTCAAGTTTAGGTTTTTTAAAACAATTCGGTTCGGTTTCAGTTTGGTTTCAACAGTCAAAAGCCGCGATTTAAACGGTTTAACGGTTTTTGTTTTTTGTTTTTTTAAATTTTTATTAAAAAAAATTTAAAATTTTTAAAAATTCTTTTTAAACAATCTTTTCATTTTTACACCTTATTCTCACATTTTAGAAACATCTAAAAAAATTTAAAAATTCTAAATAATGAAATATTATAAATTTTAAAAAATAATAAATAATAAATAAATAAATTGACCTATGTTGAAAACCGAAACCGAACCACAAAACCGCAGTTTTTACAATTTAATGGTTTAACAGTTTGAAAAATGTTTAATGGTTCGGTTTAACAGTTTCGTGGTTCGGTTCGGTTCGGTTAGGTTCAGGTTTCAAAAAAATTAAACGGTTTGGACCCTCTCAAACCGAACCGTTGTTGATTGTTAATTACAATGAATATTGTGCAACCAATCTTTCTAGATAAAGATAAAGGCAAGATACAAGATAATATTGGTGATCTTCTCCCTAAGTAATATTGTTGCCCTACCAGCGTCCATATCACCAAGCAATGTTGATGCCATGCCAAAGCCCCTAGAACCAATTCCATCGTATTCAACATGTAGTGATATATCTTCTTTCACAATGATTCCTTGATCGCTGCTACATGTAAGAGTTCATCATATCCAAATGATCTAGATGAACCTACCATATGAAAATATTGGTTCTCCACTCAATCCAATCTCCTCAGACCCTCATGAAAATTTGCTTCTGCCTCCCCCACCATCTTCACTCATCGTTGTATAAACTAAAAACAAATAAATGTGCTTCACAATATTTCCACATCAGCCATCTCTCCATTTTCCATGAAATTCCTGTATAGACAACAAAGAAAAAATTAGTTGTCCTCATCCACTCATGAAATTTTGCTTCAACCCTCGATAACATCCTCACTCATACTTTCAAAAATAAATCAGCTTCCTTTTCCACAACATCCATCTTGCCAGTCATTGCCTGAGTCCTGTATCTCTCTATTTTCAACAATTTCCTGTACATACACAAAACAGAATTAATCCACTCTCCTCACCCTCATAAAACCTTGCTTCTACCTCCACAACCATCTTCACTCGTCATTCTGAAAACTGAAAATAATAAGACTGCTTCAAAAACTTCCACATCAACTATCTCTCCATTTTGCATCAAGATCCTCTTGGCATTCATCACCCAAGTCCTATACCTACAAAAACCAAAATGAATCCACTCTCCTGAAATACTCATGAAACCTTGCTTCTACCTCCACCACCATCTTCACTCATCCTTCCAAAATTAAATCAACTTCATTTTCCACTACAACCATCTTGCCATTTATCGCCCGAGTCCTGTACCTACAAAAACCAGAATGAATCCACTCTCCTGAAACCCTCATGAAACCTTGCTTCCGCCTCCGCCACCATCTTCACTCATCCTTTCAAAATAAATCAGCTTCATTTTTCACTACAACCATCTTGCCATTAATCGCCCGAGTTCTGTACCTACAAAAAGAAGACCAAAATGAATCCACTCTCCTCAAACCCTCATGAAACCTTGCTTTTGCCTCCACCACCATCTTCACTCATCATTCTAAAAACTGAAAATAAATAAGTTTGCTTCAAAAAACTTGCACATCAAAGCATCTCGCCATTTTCCATCAAAATCCTCTCCATTTTCAGCACTTTCTCGTATATACACACTCCTCAGACCATCATGAAAATTTGTATTTGCCTCTGTCCCCGTCTTCATTCATCGTTCTAAAAGTTACAATAACTAAATCTACCTCAAAATAATTCCACAGCAACCCTCTCGCCATTTTCACCAAATTCCGTATAGACAACAATCAAAATAAATGAACTGTCCTCATTTGCTCATGAAATTTTGCTTCAACCGTCAACAACATCCTCACTCATCCTTGCCATATTGTCTACACTAAGAACGATGCTGGTGGCGGAAACAACCAACGAGGTGGAACGTAATTCCACTTAACATCATCACTTGCACCCAACAAAATAGGAATAGCTGCCCAAACTCTACGAATTCTTCTTTTTTTCCGGTTAGCTTTATTTCCATAACCCTTATAACTATCATACTCACCTTTTACTGTATGTATCACTAATTCCCAAAAGGTCTTAACCTGATCCACAACATGAATTTGTTCATCGTTGTATAGTTTGGAACATCTTGCTTTCCACAAAACCCATAGGGCCAAAGAGGAAACAATCTGCCAAACATAACACCATGAGAAGAACTTGATTCCCGGTACGGAGGTTGAAATAGAGTACACCTAAAAACTTTTTACTTGTAAAGTCAATGAAGAATTATGATAATGATAAAAAGCCTTTTGTTGATCCAACATTCCCCAAAATACTGCACCCCACGTGAAAATGGCTGACCTATACTGACAACCTAATAACCTAAGAATTCGAAACCAAAAACTTTTGGCCGCAACACATTCCCAAAAAACATGATGCAATGTCTCAATTGCAAACCCACACATAACACATGATCTATCATGCATTGTTCCCCTCAATAAACCTCCTACTAGCAAGGCATAATGAATCATCAACCATCCAAAATGTAATACCTTATTCATACACTTAAGAGACCAAAATTGTTTCCAGAACTTCAACATCTACGAGGATGACACATTACCTTCCTCCCAATATCTTTTCCCCGCAGGTACCGATTCAATATGATTCAAAAGAAAATTCCTTCCAAACGCCACAGAATATGTGAAGAATGGGAGGACCTTCGTTTGCGAAGTGTCAAATCTAGACAGCTTCCAACAATAATCAGACGGATCCCAATGAAAATCAGCAATTGGCCTAGATTGTAAAACCCAAATATGAGATGAATATTTAGCAATTAAGGAACTATGATCTATAAAGATATTTTTATCTAATCGAGCAATTACTTGCACTGGTAATTGATTTGCAGAAGACATAATTGGAGCCTCCTCCACTAAAAACAGTCTACCATTATCCAGAACTCCATAAAAATAAAGGTTGTCATTTTGATGGTATAAAGGAGCTCTTATAAGTATATTAAGAGTCGAAAACATACCATACCAATTCTGAAAATGGTCAAACTGCATAGTTGGCATTGTTACCTGAAATATCGTGGACACTTGAGAGAACATAATATTTGCCCCTCTTAAATTAGACAACCTATTCCTTTGGTCTTGCGCTAAAGTCTCCGAAAACTTTAGCCACTCCACAACCGTATGGGCGGGGCCACTATCCAATGCCGCCCAAGATAACCTAGGCCGTAAACCCAAAACACATGCAGCTTCATCAGTAAATAAAGGA